>NW_028242603.1:0-222744 GCF_964263255.1 Lissotriton vulgaris
AAATGGTATTTAATTAACTTCCCGGGGTGAAGAAACCCTTTTTGAGAACTCAGAGTGAGTAAATTGGCCATTTTCATGCACTTTTAACCATTCCATAAATCTTGTGTTTTGGGCCCCTGGAAGCATGAAAATCACTTTAAACATGCTAATTTTAGCTCTAACACTGATGATCCACCTACAAATGTGAACTGACGTTCAAAAATAAAACATTTGAAAACGGACCATTTTCCACATTTCTGAAGCATGACGTAATGGGGGGGTGTTATCTCTTTTGTCGAAAATCAGCCGTTTTTGCTCGAACATTAAATGCCTCCAAATGGTATTTAATTAACTTCCCGAGCCCCTGGAAGCATGAAAATCACTTTAAACATGCTAATTTTAGCTCTAACACTGATGATCCACCTACAAATGTGAACTGACGTTCAAAAATAAAACATTTGAAAACGGACCATTTTCCACATTTCTGAAGCATGACGTAATGGGGGGGTGTTATCTCTTTTGTCGAAAATCAGCCGTTTTTGCTCGAACATTAAATTCCTCCAAATGGTATTTAATTAACTTCCCGGGGTGAAGAAACCCTTTTTGAGAACTCAGAGTGAGTAAATTGGCCATTTTCATGCACTTTTAACCATTCCATAAATCTTGTATTTTGGGCCCCTGGAAGCATGAAAATCACTTTAAACATGCTAATTTTAGCTCTAACACTGATGATCCACCTACAAATGTGAACTGACGTTCAAAAATAAAACATTTGAAAACGGACCATTTTCCACATTTCTGAAGCATGACGTAATGCGGGGGTGTTATCTCTTTTGTCGAAAATCAGCCGTTTTTGCTCGAACATTAAATGCCTCCAAATGGTATTTAATTAACTTCCCGAGCCCCTGGAAGCATGAAAATCACTTTAAACATGCTAATTTTAGCTCTAACACTGATGATCCACCTACAAATGTGAACTGACGTTCAAAAATAAAACATTTGAAAACGGACCATTTTCCACATTTCTGAAGCATGACGTAATGGGGGGGTGTTATCTCTTTTGTCGAAAATCAGCCGTTTTTGCTCGAACATTAAATGCCTCCAAATGGTATTTATTTCACTTCCCGAGCCCCTGGAAGCATGAAAATCACTTTAAACATGCTAATTTTAGCTCTAACACTGATGATCCACCTACAAATGTGAACTGACGTTCAAAAATAAAACATTTGAAAACGGACCATTTTCCACATTTCTGAAGCATGACGTAATGGGGGGGTGTTATCTCTTTTGTCAAAAATCAGCCGTTTTTGCTCGAACATTAAATGCCTCCAAATGGTATTTAATTAACTTCCCGGGGTGAAGAAACCCTTTTTGAGAACTCAGAGTGAGTAAATTGGCCATTTTCATGCACTTTTAACCATTCCATAAATCTTGTGTTTTGGGCCCCTGGAAGCATGAAAATCACTTTAAACATGCTAATTTTAGCTCTAACACTGATGATCCACCTACAAAGGTGAACTGACGTTCAAAAATAAAACATTTGAAAACGGACCATTTTCCACATTTCTGAAGCATGACGTAATGGGGGGTGTTATTTCTTTTGTCGAAAATCAGCCGTTTTTGCTCGAACATTAAATGCCTCCAAATGGTATTTAATTAACTTCTCGAGCCCCTGGAAGCATGAAAATCACTTTAAACATGCTAATTTTAGCTCTAACACTGATGATCCACCTACAAATGTGAACTGACGTTCAAAAATAAAACATTTGTAAACGGACCATTTTCCACATTTCTGAAGCATGACGTAATGGGGGGGTGTTATCTCTTTTGTCGAAAATCAGCCGTTTTTGCTCGAACATTAAATGCCTCCAAATGGTATTTAATTAACTTCCCGGGGTGAAGAAACCCTTTTTGAGAACTCAGAGTGAGTAAATTGGCCATTTTCATGCACTTTTAACCATTCCATAAATCTTGTGTTTTGGGCCCCTGGAAGCATGAAAATCACTTTAAACATGCTAATTTTAGCTCTAACACTGATGATCCACCTACAAATGTGAACTGACGTTCAAAAATAAAACATTTGAAAACGGACCATTTTCCACATTTCTGAAGCATGACGTAATGGGGGGGTGTTATCTCTTTTGTCGAAAATCAGCCGTTTTTGCTCGAACATTAAATGCCTCCAAATGGTATTTAATTAACTTCCCGAGCCCCTGGAAGCATGAAAATCACTTTAAACATGCTAATTTTAGCTCTAACACTGATGATCCACCTACAAATGTGAACTGACGTTCAAAAATAAAACATTTGAAAACGGACCATTTTCCACATTTCTGAAGCATGACGTAATGGGGGGGTGTTATCTCTTTTGTCGAAAATCAGCCGTTTTTGCTCGAACATTAAATGCCTCCAAATGGTATTTAATTAACTTCCCGAGCCCCTGGAAGCATGAAAATCACTTTAAACATGCTAATTTTAGCTCTAACACTGATGATCCACCTACAAATGTGAACTGACGTTCAAAAATAAAACATTTGAAAACGGACCATTTTCCACATTTCTGAAGCATGACGTAATGGGGGGGTGTTATCTCTTTTGTCGAAAATCAGCCGTTTTTGCTCGAACATTAAATGCCTCCAAATGGTATTTAATTAACTTCCCGGGGTGAAGAAACCCTTTTTGAGAACTCAGAGTGAGTAAATTGGCCATTTTCATGCACTTTTAACCATTCCATAAATCTTGTGTTTTGGGCCCCTGGAAGCATGAAAATCACTTTAAACATGCTAATTTTAGCTCTAACACTGATGATCCACCTACAAATGTGAACTGACGTTCAAAAATAAAACATTTGAAAACGGACCATTTTCCACATTTCTGAAGCATGACGTAATGGGGGGGTGTTATCTCTTTTGTCGAAAATCAGCCGTTTTTGCTCGAACATTAAATGCCTCCAAATGGTATTTAATTAACTTCCCGAGCCCCTGGAAGCATGAAAATCACTTTAAACATGCTAATTTTAGCTCTAACACTGATGATCCACCTACAAATGTGAACTGACGTTCAAAAATAAAACATTTGAAAACGGACCATTTTCCACATTTCTGAAGCATGACGTAATGGGGGGGTGTTATCTCTTTTGTCGAAAATCAGCCGTTTTTGCTCGAACATTAAATGCCTCCAAATGGTATTTAATTAACTTCCCGAGCCCCTGGAAGCATGAAAATCACTTTAAACATGCTAATTTTAGCTCTAACACTGATGATCCACCTACAAATGTGAACTGACGTTCAAAAATAAAACATTTGAAAACGGACCATTTTCCATATTTCTGAAGCATGACGTAATGGGGGGGTGTTATCTCTTTTGTCGAAAATCAGCCGTTTTTGCTCGAACATTAAATGCCTCCAAATGGTATTTAATTAACTTCCCGGGGTGAAGAAACCCTTTTTGAGAACTCAGAGTGAGTAAATTGGCCATTTTCATGCACTTTTAACCATTCCATAAATCTTGTGTTTTGGGCCCCTGGAAGCATGAAAATCACTTTAAACATGCTAATTTTAGCTCTAACACTGATGATCCACCTACAAATGTGAACTGACGTTCAAAAATAAAACATTTGAAAACGGACCATTTTCCACATTTCTGAAGCATGACGTAATGGGGGGGTGTTATCTCTTTTGTCGAAAATCAGCCGTTTTTGCTCGAACATTAAATGCCTCCAAATGGTATTTAATTAACTTCCCGAGCCCCTGGAAGCATGAAAATCACTTTAAACATGCTAATTTTAGCTCCTACACTGATGATCCACCTACAAATGTGAACTGACGTTCAAAAATAAAACATTTGAAAACGGACCATTTTCCACATTTCTGAAGCATGACGTAATGGGGGGTGTTATCTCTTTTGTCGAAAATCAGCCGTTTTTGCTCGAACATTAAATGCCTCCAAATGGTATTTAATTAACTTCCCGAGCCCCTGGAAGCATGAAAATCACTTTAAACATGCTAATTTTAGCTCTAACACTGATGATCCACCTACAAATGTGAACTGACGTTCAAAAATAAAACATTTGAAAACGGACCATTTTCCACATTTCTGAAGCATGACGTAATGGGGGGGTGTTATCTCTTTTGTCGAAAATCAGCCGTTTTTGCTCGAACATTAAATGCCTCTAAATGGTATTTATTTCACTTCCCGAGCCCCTGGAAGCATGAAAATCACTTTAAACATGCTAATTTTAGCTCTAACACTGATGATCCACCTACAAATGTGAACTGACGTTCAAAAATAAAACATTTGAAAACGGACCATTTTCCACATTTCTGAAGCATGACGTAATGGGGGGGTGTTATCTCTTTTGTCGAAAATCAGCCGTTTTTGCTCGAACATTAAATGCCTCCAAATGGTATTTATTTCACTTCCCGAGCCCCTGGGAGCATGAAAATCACTTTAAACATGCTAATTTTAGCTCTAACACTGATGATCCACCTACAAATGTGAACTGACGTTCAAAAATAAAACATTTGAAAACGGACCATTTTCCACATTTCTGAAGCATGACGTAATGGGGGGGTGTTATCTCTTTTGTCGAAAATCAGCCGTTTTTGCTCGAACATTAAATGCCTCCAAATGGTATTTAATTAACTTCCCGGGGTGAAGAAACCCTTTTTGAGAACTCAGAGTGAGTAAATTGGCCATTTTCATGCACTTTTAACCATTCCATAAATCTTGTGTTTTGGGCCCCTGGAAGCATGAAAATCACTTTAAACATGCTAATTTTAGCTCTAACACTGATGATCCACCTACAAATGTGAACTGACGTTCAAAAATAAAACATTTGAAAACGGACCATTTTCCACATTTCTGAAGCATGACGTAATGGGGGGGTGTTATCTCTTTTGTCGAAAATCAGCCGTTTTTGCTCGAACATTAAATGCCTCCAAATGGTATTTAATTAACTTCCCGAGCCCCTGGAAGCATGAAAATCACTTTAAACATGCTAATTTTAGCTCTAACACTGATTATCCACCTACAAATGTGAACTGACGTTCAAAAATAAAACATTTGAAAACGGACCATTTTCCACATTTCTGAAGCATGACGTAATGGGGGGGTGTTATCTCTTTTGTCGAAAATCAGCCGTTTTTGCTCGAACATTAAATTCCTCCAAATGGTATTTAATTAACTTCCCGGGGTGAAGAAACCCTTTTTGAGAACTCAGAGTGAGTAAATTGGCCATTTTCATGCACTTTTAACCATTCCATAAATCTTGTGTTTTGGGCCCCTGGAAGCATGAAAATCACTTTAAACATGCTAATTTTAGCTCTAACACTGATGATCCACCTACAAATGTGAACTGACGTTCAAAAATAAAACATTTGAAAACGGACCATTTTCCACATTTCTGAAGCATGACGTAATGCGGGGGTGTTATCTCTTTTGTCGAAAATCAGCCGTTTTTGCTCGAACATTAAATGCCTCCAAATGGTATTTAATTAACTTCCCGAGCCCCTGGAAGCATGAAAATCACTTTAAACATGCTAATTTTAGCTCTAACACTGATGATCCACCTACAAATGTGAACTGACGTTCAAAAATAAAACATTTGAAAACGGACCATTTTCCACATTTCTGAAGCATGACGTAATGGGGGGGTGTTATCTCTTTTGTCGAAAATCAGCCGTTTTTGCTCGAACATTAAATGCCTCCAAATGGTATTTATTTCACTTCCCGAGCCCCTGGAAGCATGAAAATCACTTTAAACATGCTAATTTTAGCTCTAACACTGATGATCCACCTACAAATGTGAACTGACGTTCAAAAATAAAACATTTGAAAACGGACCATTTTCCACATTTCTGAAGCATGACGTAATGGGGGGGTGTTATCTCTTTTGTCAAAAATCAGCCGTTTTTGCTCGAACATTAAATGCCTCCAAATGGTATTTAATTAACTTCCCGGGGTGAAGAAACCCTTTTTGAGAACTCAGAGTGAGTAAATTGGCCATTTTCATGCACTTTTAACCATTCCATAAATCTTGTGTTTTGGGCCCCTGGAAGCATGAAAATCACTTTAAACATGCTAATTTTAGCTCTAACACTGATGATCCACCTACAAAGGTGAACTGACGTTCAAAAATAAAACATTTGAAAACGGACCATTTTCCACATTTCTGAAGCATGACGTAATGGGGGGGGTGTTATCTCTTTTGTCGAAAATCAGCCGTTTTTGCTCGAACATTAAATGCCTCCAAATGGTATTTAATTAACTTCCCGAGCCCCTGGAAGCATGAAAATCACTTTAAACATGCTAATTTTAGCTCTAACACTGATGATCCACCTACAAATGTGAACTGACGTTCAAAAATAAAACATTTGAAAACGGACCATTTTCCACATTTCTGAAGCATGACGTAATGGGGGGGTGTTATCTCTTTTGTCGAAAATCAGCCGTTTTTGCTCGAACATTAAATGCCTCCAAATGGTATTTAATTAACTTCCCGAGCCCCTGGAAGCATGAAAATCACTTTAAACATGCTAATTTTAGCTCTAACACTGATGATCCACCTACAAATGTGAACTGACGTTCAAAAATAAAACATTTGAAAACGGACCATTTTCCACATTTCTGAAGCATGACGTAATGGGGGGGTGTTATCTCTTTTGTCGAAAATCAGCCGTTTTTGCTCGAACATTAAATGCCTCCAAATGGTATTTAATTAACTTCCCGGGGTGAAGAAACCCTTTTTGAGAACTCAGAGTGAGTAAATTGGCCATTTTCATGCACTTTTAACCATTCCATAAATCTTGTGTTTTGGGCCCCTGGAAGCATGAAAATCACTTTAAACATGCTAATTTTAGCTCTAACACTGATGATCCACCTACAAATGTGAACTGACGTTCAAAAATAAAACATTTGAAAACGGACCATTTTCCACATTTCTGAAGCATGACGTAATGGGGGGGTGTTATCTCTTTTGTCGAAAATCAGCCGTTTTTGCTCGAACATTAAATGCCTCCAAATGGTATTTAATTAACTTCCCGAGCCCCTGGAAGCATGAAAATCACTTTAAACATGCTAATTTTAGCTCTAACACTGATGATCCACCTACAAATGTGAACTGACGTTCAAAAATAAAACATTTGAAAACGGACCATTTTCCACATTTCTGAAGCATGACGTAATGGGGGGGTGTTATCTCTTTTGTCGAAAATCAGCCGTTTTTGCTCGAACATTAAATGCCTCCAAATGGTATTTAATTAACTTCCCGAGCCCCTGGAAGCATGAAAATCACTTTAAACATGCTAATTTTAGCTCTAACACTGATGATCCACCTACAAATGTGAACTGACGTTCAAAAATAAAACATTTGAAAACGGACCATTTTCCATATTTCTGAAGCATGACGTAATGGGGGGGTGTTATCTCTTTTGTCGAAAATCAGCCGTTTTTGCTCGAACATTAAATGCCTCCAAATGGTATTTAATTAACTTCCCGGGGTGAAGAAACCCTTTTTGAGAACTCAGAGTGAGTAAATTGGCCATTTTCATGCACTTTTAACCATTCCATAAATCTTGTGTTTTGGGCCCCTGGAAGCATGAAAATCACTTTAAACATGCTAATTTTAGCTCTAACACTGATGATCCACCTACAAATGTGAACTGACGTTCAAAAATAAAACATTTGAAAACGGACCATTTTCCACATTTCTGAAGCATGACGTAATGGGGGGGTGTTATCTCTTTTGTCGAAAATCAGCCGTTTTTGCTCGAACATTAAATGCCTCCAAATGGTATTTAATTAACTTCCCGAGCCCCTGGAAGCATGAAAATCACTTTAAACATGCTAATTTTAGCTCTAACACTGATGATCCACCTACAAATGTGAACTGACGTTCAAAAATAAAACATTTGAAAACGGACCATTTTCCACATTTCTGAAGCATGACGTAATGGGGGGGTGTTATCTCTTTTGTCGAAAATCAGCCGTTTTTGCTCGAACATTAAATGCCTCCAAATGGTATTTAATTAACTTCCCGAGCCCCTGGAAGCATGAAAATCACTTTAAACATGCTAATTTTAGCTCTAACACTGATGATCCACCTACAAATGTGAACTGACGTTCAAAAATAAAACATTTGAAAACGGACCATTTTCCACATTTCTGAAGCATGACGTAATGGGGGGGTGTTATCTCTTTTGTCGAAAATCAGCCGTTTTTGCTCGAACATTAAATGCCTCCAAATGGTATTTATTTCACTTCCCGAGCCCCTGGAAGCATGAAAATCACTTTAAACATGCTAATTTTAGCTCTAACACTGATGATCCACCTACAAATGTGAACTGACGTTCAAAAATAAAACATTTGAAAACGGACCATTTTCCACATTTCTGAAGCATGACGTAATGGGGGGGTGTTATCTCTTTTGTCGAAAATCAGCCGTTTTTGCTCAAACATTAAATGCCTCCAAATGGTATTTAATTAACTTCCCGGGGTGAAGAAACCCTTTTTGAGAACTCAGAGTGAGTAAATTGGCCATTTTCATGCACTTTTAACCATTCCATAAATCTTGTGTTTTGGGCCCCTGGAAGCATGAAAATCACTTTAAACATGCTAATTTTAGCTCTAACACTGATGATCCACCTACAAATGTGAACTGACGTTCAAAAATAAAACATTTGAAAACGGACCATTTTCCACATTTCTGAAGCATGACGTAATGGGGGGGTGTTATTTCTTTTGTCGAAAATCAGCCGTTTTTGCTCGAACATTAAATGCCTCCAAATGGTATTTAATTAACTTCCCGAGCCCCTGGAAGCATGAAAATCACTTTAAACATGCTAATTTTAGCTCTAACACTGATGATCCACCTACAAATGTGAACTGACGTTCAAAAATAAAACATTTGAAAACGGACCATTTTCCACATTTCTGAAGCATGACGTAATGGGGGGGTGTTATCTCTTTTGTCGAAAATCAGCCGTTTTTGCTCGAACATTAAATGCCTCCAAATGGTATTTAATTAACTTCCCGGGGTGAAGAAACCCTTTTTGAGAACTCAGAGTGAGTAAATTGGCCATTTTCATGCACTTTTAACCATTCCATAAATCTTGTGTTTTGGGCCCCTGGAAGCATGAAAATCACTTTAAACATGCTAATTTTAGCTCTAACACTGATGATCCACCTACAAATGTGAACTGACGTTCAAAAATAAAACATTTGAAAACGGACCATTTTCCACATTTCTGAAGCATGACGTAATGGGGGGGTGTTATCTCTTTTGTCGAAAATCAGCCGTTTTTGCTCGAACATTAAATGCCTCCAAATGGTATTTAATTAACTTCCCGAGCCCCTGGAAGCATGAAAATCACTTTAAACATGCTAATTTTAGCTCTAACACTGATGATCCACCTACAAATGTGAACTGACGTTCAAAAATAAAACATTTGAAAACGGACCATTTTCCACATTTCTGAAGCATGACGTAATGGGGGGGTGTTATCTCTTTTGTCGAAAATCAGCCGTTTTTGCTCGAACATTAAATGCCTCCAAATGGTATTTAATTAACTTCCCGAGCCCCTGGAAGCATGAAAATCACTTTAAACATGCTAATTTTAGCTCTAACACTGATGATCCACCTACAAATGTGAACTGACGTTCAAAAATAAAACATTTGAAAACGGACCATTTTCCACATTTCTGAAGCATGACGTAATGGGGGGGTGTTATCTCTTTTGTCGAAAATCAGCCGTTTTTGCTCGAACATTAAATGCCTCCAAATGGTATTTAATTAACTTCCCGAGCCCCTGGAAGCATGAAAATCACTTTAAACATGCTAATTTTAGCTCTAACACTGATGATCCACCTACAAATGTGAACTGACGTTCAAAAATAAAACATTTGAAAACGGACCATTTTCCACATTTCTGAAGCATGACGTAATGGGGGGGTGTTATCTCTTTTGTCGAAAATCAGCCGTTTTTGCTCGAACATTAAATGCCTCCAAATGGTATTTAATTAACTTCCCGAGCCCCTGGAAGCATGAAAATCACTTTAAACATGCTAATTTTAGCTCTAACACTGATGATCCACCTACAAATGTGAACTGACGTTCAAAAATAAAACATTTGAAAACGGACCATTTTCCACATTTCTGAAGCATGACGTAATGGGGGGGTGTTATCTCTTTTGTCGAAAATCAGCCGTTTTTGCTCGAACATTAAATGCCTCCAAATGGTATTTAATTAACTTCCCGGGGTGAAGAAACCCTTTTTGAGAACTCAGAGTGAGTAAATTGGCCATTTTCATGCACTTTTAACCATTCCATAAATCTTGTGTTTTGGGCCCCTGGAAGCAGAAGCATGAAAATCACTTTAAACATGCTAATTTTAGCTCTAACACTGATGATCCACCTACAAATGTGAACTGACGTTCAAAAATAAAACATTTGAAAACGGACCATTT
This sequence comes from Lissotriton vulgaris, assembly GCF_964263255.1. Taxonomy (NCBI): domain Eukaryota; kingdom Metazoa; phylum Chordata; class Amphibia; order Caudata; family Salamandridae; genus Lissotriton; species Lissotriton vulgaris. Next base: position 10,444 of record NW_028242603.1, read on the forward strand.
TCCACATTTCTGAAGCATGACGTAATGGGGGGGTGTTATCTCTTTTGTCGAAAATCAGCCGTTTTTGCTCGAACATTAAATGCCTCCAAATGGTATTTAATTAACTTCCCGAGCCCCTGGAAGCATGAAAATCACTTTAAACATGCTAATTTTAGCTCTAACACTGATGATCCACCTACAAATGTGAACTGACGTTCAAAATAAAACATTTGAAAACGGACCATTTTCCACATTTCTGAAGCATGACGTAATGGGGGGTGTTATCTCTTTTGTCGAAAATCAGCCGTTTTTGCTCGAACATTAAATGCCTCCAAATGGTATTTAATTAACTTCCCGAGCCCCTGGAAGCATGAAAATCACTTTAAACATGCTAATTTTAGCTCTAACACTGATGATCCACCTACAAATGTGAACTGACGTTCAAAAATAAAACATTTGAAAACGGACCATTTTCCATATTTCTGAAGCATGACGTAATGGGGGGTGTTATCTCTTTGTCGAAAATCAGCCGTTTTTGCTCGAACATTAAATGCCTCCAAATGGTATTTAATTAACTTCCCGGGGTGAAGAAACCCTTTTTGAGAAACTCAGAGTGAGTAAATTGGCCATTTTCATGCACTTTTAACCATTCCATAAATCTTGTGTTTTGGCCCCTGGAAGCATGAAAATCACTTTAAACATGCTAATTTTAGCTCTAACACTGATGATCCACCTACAAATGTGAACTGACGTTCAAAAATAAAACATTTGAAAACGGACCATTTTCCACATTTCTGAAGCATGACGTAATGGGGGGGTGTTATCTCTTTTGTCGAAAATCAGCCGTTTTTGCTCGAACATTAAATGCCTCCAAATGGTATTTAATTAACTTCCCGAGCCCCTGGAAGCATGAAAATCACTTTAAACATGCTAATTTTAGCTCTAACACTGATGATCCACCTACAAATGTGAACTGACGTTCAAAAATAAAACATTTGAAACGGACCATTTTCCACATTTCTGAAGCATGACGTAATGGGGGGGTGTTATCTCTTTTGTCGAAAATCAGCCGTTTTTGCTCGAACATTAAATGCCTCCAAATGGTATTTAATTAACTTCCCGAGCCCCTGGAAGCATGAAAATCACTTTAAACATGCTAATTTTAGCTCTAACACTGATGATCCACCTACAAATGTGAACTGACGTTCAAAAATAAAACATTTGAAAACGGACCATTTTCCACATTTCTGAAGCATGACGTAATGGGGGGGTGTTATCTCTTTTGTCGAAAATCAGCCGTTTTTGCTCGAACATTAAATGCCTCCAAATGGTATTTATTTCACTTCCCGAGCCCCTGGAAGCATGAAAATCACTTTAAACATGCTAATTTTAGCTCTAACACTGATGATCCACCTACAAATGTGAACTGACGTTCAAAAATAAAACATTTGAAAACGGACCATTTTCCACATTTCTGAAGCATGACGTAATGGGGGGGTGTTATCTCTTTTGTCGAAAATCAGCCGTTTTTGCTCAAACATTAAATGCCTCCAAATGGTATTTAATTAACTTCCCGGGGTGAAGAAACCCTTTTTGAGAACTCAGAGTGAGTAAATTGGCCATTTTCATGCACTTTTAACCATTCCATAAATCTTGTGTTTTGGGCCCCTGGAAGCATGAAAATCACTTTAAACATGCTAATTTTAGCTCTAACACTGATGATCCACCTACAAATGTGAACTGACGTTCAAAAATAAAACATTTGAAAACGGACCATTTTCCACATTTCTGAAGCATGACGTAATGGGGGGGTGTTATTTCTTTTGTCGAAAATCAGCCGTTTTTGCTCGAACATTAAATGCCTCCAAATGGTATTTAATTAACTTCCCGAGCCCCTGAAGCATGAAAATCACTTTAAACATGCTAATTTTAGCTCTAACACTGATGATCCACCTACAAATGTGAACTGACGTTCAAAAATAAAACATTTGAAAACGGACCATTTTCCACATTTCTGAAGCATGACGTAATGGGGGGGTGTTATCTCTTTTGTCGAAAATCAGCCGTTTTTGCTCGAACATTAAATGCCTCCAAATGGTATTTAATTAACTTCCCGGGGTGAAGAAACCCTTTTTGAGAACTCAGAGTGAGTAAATTGGCCATTTTCATGCACTTTTAACCATTCCATAAATCTTGTGTTTTGGGCCCCTGGAAGCATGAAAATCACTTTAAACATGCTAATTTTAGCTCTAACACTGATGATCCACCTACAAATGTGAACTGACGTTCAAAAATAAAACATTTGAAAACGGACCATTTTCCACATTTCTGAAGCATGACGTAATGGGGGGTGTTATCTCTTTTGTCGAAAATCAGCCGTTTTTGCTCGAACATTAAATGCCTCCAAATGGTATTTAATTAACTTCCCGAGCCCCTGGAAGCATGAAAATCACTTTAAACATGCTAATTTTAGCTCTAACACTGATGATCCACCTACAAATGTGAACTGACGTTCAAAAATAAAACATTTGAAAACGGACCATTTTCCACATTTCTGAAGCATGACGTAATGGGGGGGTGTTATCTCTTTTGTCGAAAATCAGCCGTTTTTGCTCGAACATTAAATGCCTCCAAATGGTATTTAATTAACTTCCCGAGCCCCTGGAAGCATGAAAATCACTTTAAACATGCTAATTTTAGCTCTAACACTGATGATCCACCTACAAATGTGAACTGACGTTCAAAAATAAAACATTTGAAAACGGACCATTTTCCACATTTCTGAAGCATGACGTAATGGGGGGGTGTTATCTCTTTTGTCGAAAATCAGCCGTTTTTGCTCGAACATTAAATGCCTCCAAATGGTATTTAATTAACTTCCCGGGGTGAAGAAACCCTTTTTGAGAACTCAGAGTGAGTAAATTGGCCATTTTCATGCACTTTTAACCATTCCATAAATCTTGTGTTTTGGGCCCCTGGAAGCATGAAAATCACTTTAAACATGCTAATTTTAGCTCTAACACTGATGATCCACCTACAAATGTGAACTGACGTTCAAAAATAAAACATTTGAAAACGGACCATTTTCCACATTTCTGAAGCATGACGTAATGGGGGGGTGTTATCTCTTTTGTCGAAAATCAGCCGTTTTTGCTCGAACATTAAATGCCTCCAAATGGTATTTAATTAACTTCCCGAGCCCCTGGAAGCATGAAAATCACTTTAAACATGCTAATTTTAGCTCTAACACTGATGATCCACCTACAAATGTGAACTGACGTTCAAAAATAAAACATTTGAAAACGGACCATTTTCCACATTTCTGAAGCATGACGTAATGGGGGGGTGTTATCTCTTTTGTCGAAAATCTGCCGTTTTTGCTCGAACATTAAATGCCTCCAAATGGTATTTAATTAACTTCCCGAGCCCCTGGAAGCATGAAAATCACTTTAAACATGCTAATTTTAGCTCTAACACTGATGATCCACCTACAAATGTGAACTGACGTTCAAAAATAAAACATTTGAAAACGGACCATTTTCCATATTTCTGAAGCATGACGTAATGGGGGGGTGTTATCTCTTTTGTCGAAAATCAGCCGTTTTTGCTCGAACATTAAATGCCTCCAAATGGTATTTAATTAACTTCCCAGGGTGAAGAAACCCTGTTTGAGAACTCAGAGTGATTAAATTGGCCATTTTCATGCACTTATAACCATTCCATAAATCTTGTGTTTTGGGCCCCTGGAAGCATGCAAATCACTTCAAACATGCTAATTTTAGCTCTAACACTGATGATCCACCTACAAATGTGAACTGACGTTCAAAAATAAAACATTTGAAAACGGACCATTTTCCACATTTCTGAAGCATGACGTAATGGGGGGGTGTTATCTCTTTTGTCGAAAATCAGCCGTTTTTGCTCGAACATTAAATGCCTCCAAATGGTATTTAATTAACTTCCCGGGGTGAAGAAACCCTTTTTGAGAACTCAGAGTGAGTAAATTGGCCATTTTCATGCACTTTTAACCATTCCATAAATCTTGTGTTTTGGGCCCCTGGAAGCATGAAAATCACTTTAAACATGCTAATTTTAGCTCTAACACTGATGATCCACCTACAAATGTGAACTGACGTTCAAAAATAAAACATTTGAAAACGGACCATTTTCCACATTTCTGAAGCATGACGTAATGGGGGGGTGTTATCTCTTTTGTCGAAAATCAGCCGTTTTTGCTCGAACATTAAATGCCTCCAAATGGTATTTAATTAACTTCCCGAGCCCCTGGAAGCATGAAAATCACTTTAAACATGCTAATTTTAGCTCTAACACTGATGATCCACCTACAAATGTGAACTGACGTTCAAAAATAAAACATTTGAAAACGGACCATTTTCCACATTTCTGAAGCATGACGTAATGGGGGGGTGTTATCTCTTTTGTCGAAAATCAGCCGTTTTTGCTCGAACATTAAATGCCTCCAAATGGTATTTAATTAACTTCCCGGGGTGAAGAAACCCTTTTTGAGAACTCAGAGTGAGTAAATTGGCCATTTTCATGCACTTTTAACCATTCCATAAATCTTGTGTTTTGGGCCCCTGGAAGCATGAAAATCACTTTAAACATGCTAATTTTAGCTCTAACACTGATGATCCACCTACAAATGTGAACTGACGTTCAAAAATAAAACATTTGAAAACGGACCATTTTCCACATTTCTGAAGCATGACGTAATGGGGGGGTGTTATCTCTTTTGTCGAAAATCAGCCGTTTTTGCTCGAACATTAAATGCCTCCAAATGGTATTTAATTAACTTCCCGAGCCCCTGGAAGCATGAAAATCACTTTAAACATGCTAATTTTAGCTCTAACACTGATGATCCACCTACAAATGTGAACTGACGTTCAAAAATAAAACATTTGAAAACGGACCATTTTCCACATTTCTGAAGCATGACGTAATGGGGGGGTGTTATCTCTTTTGTCGAAAATCTGCCGTTTTTGCTCGAACATTAAATGCCTCCAAATGGTATTTAATTAACTTCCCGAGCCCCTGGAAGCATGAAAATCACTTTAAACATGCTAATTTTAGCTCTAACACTGAGGATCCACCTACAAATGTGAACTGACGTTCAAAAATAAAACATTTGAAAACGGACCATTTTCCATATTTCTGAAGCATGACGTAATGGGGGGGTGTTATCTCTTTTGTCGAAAATCAGCCGTTTTTGCTCGAACATTAAATGCCTCCAAATGGTATTTAATTAACTTCCCAGGGTGAAGAAACCCTGTTTGAGAACTCAGAGTGAGTAAATTGGCCATTTTCATGCACTTATAACCATTCCATAAATCTTGTGTTTTGGGCCCCTGGAAGCATGCAAATCACTTCAAACATGCTAATTTTAGCTCTAACACTGATGATCCACCTACAAATGTGAACTGACGTTCAAAAATAAAACATTTGAAAACGGACCATTTTCCACATTTCTGAAGCATGACGTAATGGGGGGGTGTTATCTCTTTTGTCGAAAATCAGCCGTTTTTGCTCGAACATTAAATGCCTCCAAATGGTATTTAATTAACTTCCCGGGGTGAAGAAACCCTTTTTGAGAACTCAGAGTGAGTAAATTGGCCATTTTCATGCACTTTTAACCATTCCATAAATCTTGTGTTTTGGGCCCCTGGAAGCATGAAAATCACTTTAAACATGCTAATTTTAGCTCTAACACTGATGATCCACCTACAAATGTGAACTGACGTTCAAAAATAAAACATTTGAAAACGGACCATTTTCCACATTTCTGAAGCATGACGTAATGGGGGGGTGTTATCTCTTTTGTCGAAAATCAGCCGTTTTTGCTCGAACATTAAATGCCTCCAAATGGTATTTAATTAACTTCCCGAGCCCCTGGAAGCATGAAAATCACTTTAAACATGCTAATTTTAGCTCTAACACTGATGATCCACCTACAAATGTGAACTGACGTTCAAAAATAAAACATTTGAAAACGGACCATTTTCCACATTTCTGAAGCATGACGTAATGGGGGGGTGTTATCTCTTTTGTCGAAAATCAGCCGTTTTTGCTCGAACATTAAATGCCTCCAAATGGTATTTAATTAACTTCCCGAGCCCCTGGAAGCATGAAAATCACTTTAAACATGCTAATTTTAGCTCTAACACTGATGATCCACCTACAAATGTGAACTGACGTTCAAAAATAAAACATTTGAAAACGGACCATTTTCCACATTTCTGAAGCATGACGTAATGGGGGGGTGTTATCTCTTTTGTCGAAAATCAGCCGTTTTTGCTCGAACATTAAATGCCTCCAAATGGTATTTATTTCACTTCCCGAGCCCCTGGGAGCATGAAAATCACTTTAAACATGCTAATTTTAGCTCTAACACTGATGATCCACCTACAAATGTGAACTGACGTTCAAAAATAAAACATTTGAAAACGGACCATTTTCCACATTTCTGAAGCATGACGTAATGGGGGGGTGTTATCTCTTTTGTCGAAAATCAGCCGTTTTTGCTCGAACATTAAATGCCTCCAAATGGTATTTAATTAACTTCCCGGGGTGAAGAAACCCTTTTTGAGAACTCAGAGTGAGTAAATTGGCCATTTTCATGCACTTTTAACCATTCCATAAATCTTGTGTTTTGGGCCCCTGGAAGCATGAAAATCACTTTAAACATGCTAATTTTAGCTCTAACACTGATGATCCACCTACAAATGTGAACTGACGTTCAAAAATAAAACATTTGAAAACGGACCATTTTCCACATTTCTGAAGCATGACGTAATGGGGGGGTGTTATCTCTTTTGTCGAAAATCAGCCGTTTTTGCTCGAACATTAAATGCCTCCAAATGGTATTTAATTAACTCCCCGAGCCCCTGGAAGCATGAAAATCACTTTAAACATGCTAATTTTAGCTCTAACACTGATGATCCACCTACAAATGTGAACTGACGTTCAAAAATAAAACATTTGAAAACGGACCATTTCCCACATTTCTGAAGCATGACGTAATGGGGGGGTGTTATCTCTTTTGTCGAAAATCAGCCGTTTTTGCTCGAACATTAAATGCCTCCAAATGGTATTTAATTAACTTCCCGGGGTGAAGAAACCCTTTTTGAGAACTCAGAGTGAGTAAATTGGCCATTTTCATGCACTTTTAACCATTCCATAAATCTTGTGTTTTGGGCCCCTGGAAGCATGAAAATCACTTTAAACATGCTAATTTTAGCTCTAACACTGATGATCCACCTACAAATGTGAACTGACGTTCAAAAATAAAACATTTGAAAACGGACCATTTTCCACATTTCTGAAGCATGACGTAATGGGGGGGTGTTATCTCTTTTGTCGAAAATCAGCCGTTTTTGCTCGAACATTAAATGCCTCCAAATGGTATTTATTTCACTTCCCGAGCCCCTGGAAGCATGAAAATCACTTTAAACATGCTCATTTTAGCTCTAACACTGATGATCCACCTACAAATGTGAACTGACGTTCAAAAATAAAACATTTGAAAACGGACCATTTTCCACATTTCTGAAGCATGACGTAATGGGGGGGGTGTTATCTCTTTTGTCAAAAATCAGCCGTTTTTGCTCGAACATTAAATGCCTCCAAATGGTATTTAATTAACTTCCCGGGGTGAAGAAACCCTTTTTGAGAACTCAGAGTGAGTAAATTGGCCATTTTCATGCACTTTTAACCATTCCATAAATCTTGTGTTTTGGGCCCCTGGAAGCATGAAAATCACTTTAAACATGCTAATTTTAGCTCTAACACTAATGATCCACCTACAAAGGTGAACTGACGTTCAAAAATAAAACATTTGAAAACGGACCATTTTCCACATTTCTGAAGCATGACGTAATGGGGGGGTGTTATTTCTTTTGTCGAAAATCAGCCGTTTTTGCTCGAACATTAAATGCCTCCAAATGGTATTTAATTAACTTCCCGAGCCCCTGGAAGCATGAAAATCACTTTAAACATGCTAATTTTAGCTCTAACACTGATGATCCACCTACAAATGTGAACTGACGTTCAAAAATAAAACATTTGAAAACGGACCATTTTCCACATTTCTGAAGCATGACGTAATGGGGGGGTGTTATCTCTTTTGTCGAAAATCAGCCGTTTTTGCTCGAACATTAAATGCCTCCAAATGGTATTTAATTAACTTCCCGGGGTGAAGAAACCCTTTTTGAGAACTCAGAGTGAGTAAATTGGCCATTTTCATGCACTTTTAACCATTCCATAAATCTTGTGTTTTGGGCCCCTGGAAGCATGAAAATCACTTTAAACATGCTAATTTTAGCTCTAACACTGATGATCCACCTACAAATGTGAACTGACGTTCAAAAATAAAACATTTGAAAACGGACCATTTTCCACATTTCTGAAGCATGACGTAATGGGGGGGTGTTATCTCTTTTGTCGAAAATCAGCCGTTTTTGTTCGAACATTACATGCCTCCAAATGGTATTTAATTAACTTCCCGAGCCCCTGGAAGCATGAAAATCACTTTAAACATGCTAATTTTAGCTCTAACACTGATGATCCACCTACAAATGTGAACTGACGTTCAAAAATAAAACATTTGAAAACGGACCATTTTCCACATTTCTGAAGCATGACGTAATGGGGGGGTGTTATCTCTTTTGTCGAAAATCAGCCGTTTTTGCTCGAACATTAAATGCCTCCAAATGGTATTTAATTAACTTCCCGGGGTGAAGAAACCCTTTTTGAGAACTCAGAGTGAGTAAATTGGCCATTTTCATGCACTTTTAACCATTCCATAAATCTTGTGTTTTGGGCCCCTGGAAGCATGAAAATCACTTTAAACATGCTAATTTTAGCTCTAACACTGATGATCCACCTACAAATGTGAACTGACGTTCAAAAATAAAACATTTGAAAACGGACCATTTTCCACATTTCTGAAGCATGACGTAATGGGGGGGTGTTATCTCTTTTGTCGAAAATCAGCCGTTTTTGCTCGAACATTAAATGCCTCCAAATGGTATTTAATTAACTTCCCGAGCCCCTGGAAGCATGAAAATCACTTTAAACATGCTAATTTTAGCTCTAACACTGATGATCCACCTACAAATGTGAACTGACGTTCAAAAATAAAACATTTGAAAACGGACCATTTTCCACATTTCTGAAGCATGACGTAATGGGGGGGTGTTATCTCTTTTGTCGAAAATCAGCCGTTTTTGCTCGAACATTAAATGCCTCCAAATGGTATTTAATTAACTTCCCGAGCCCCTGGAAGCATGAAAATCACTTTAAACATGCTAATTTTAGCTCTAACACTGATGATCCACCTACAAATGTGAACTAACGTTCAAAAATAAAACATTTGAAAACGGACCATTTTCCATATTTCTGAAGCATGACGTAATGGGGGGGTGTTATCTCTTTTGTCGAAAATCAGCCGTTTTTGCTCGAACATTAAATGCCTCCAAATGGTATTTAATTAACTTCCCGGGGTGAAGAAACCCTTTTTGAGAACTCAGAGTGAGTAAATTGGCCATTTTCATGCACTTTTAACCATTCCATAAATCTTGTGTTTTGGGCCCCTGGAAGCATGAAAATCACTTTAAACATGCTAATTTTAGCTCTAACACTGATGATCCACCTACAAATGTGAACTGACGTTCAAAAATAAAACATTTGAAAACGGACCATTTTCCACATTTCTGAAGCATGACGTAATGGGGGGGTGTTATCTCTTTTGTCGAAAATCAGCCGTTTTTGCTCGAACATTAAATGCCTCCAAATGGTATTTAATTAACTTCCCGAGCCCCTGGAAGCATGAAAATCACTTTAAACATGCTAATTTTAGATCTAACACTGATGATCCACCTACAAATGTGAACTGACGTTCAAAAATAAAACATTTGAAAACGGACAATTTTCCACATTTCTGAAGCATGACGTAATGGGGGGGTGTTATCTCTTTTGTCGAAAATCAGCCGTTTTTGCTCGAACATTAAATGCCTCCAAATGGTATTTAATTAACTTCCCGAGCCCCTGGAAGCATGAAAATCACTTTAAACATGCTAATTTTAGCTCTAACACTGATGATCCACCTACAAATGTGAACTGACGTTCAAAAATAAAACATTTGAAAACGGACCATTTTCCACATTTCTGAAGCATGACGTAATGGGGGGGTGTTATCTCTTTTGTCGAAAATCAGCCGTTTTTGCTCGAACATTAAATGCCTCCAAATGGTATTTATTTCACTTCCCGAGCCCCTGGAAGCATGAAAATCACTTTAAACATGCTAATTTTAGCTCTAACACTGATGATCCACCTACAAATGTGAACTGACGTTCAAAAATAAAACATTTGAAAACGGACCATTTTCCACATTTCTGAAGCATGACGTAATGGGGGGGTGTTATCTCTTTTGTCGAAAATCAGCCGTTTTTGCTCGAACATTAAATGCCTCCAAATGGTATTTAATTAACTTCCCGGGGTGAAGAAACCCTTTTTGAGAACTCAGAGTGAGTAAATTGGCCATTTTCATGCACTTTTAACCATTCCATAAATCTTGTGTTTTGGGCCCCTGGAAGCATGAAAATCACTTTAAACATGCTAATTTTAGCTCTAACACTGATGATCCACCTACAAATGTGAACTGACGTTCAAAAATAAAACATTTGAAAACGGACCATTTTCCACATTTCTGAAGCATGACGTAATGGGGGGGGTGTTATTTCTTTTGTCGAAAATCAGCCGTTTTTGCTCGAACATTAAATGCCTCCAAATGGTATTTAATTAACTTCCCGAGCCCCTGGAAGCATGAAAATCACTTTAAACATGCTAATTTTAGTTCTAACACTGATGATCCACCTACAAATGTGAACTGACGTTCAAAAATAAAACATTTGAAAACGGACCATTTTCCACATTTCTGAAGCATGACGTAATGGGGGGGTGTTATCTCTTTTGTCGAAAATCAGCCGTTTTTGCTCGAACATTAAATGCCTCCAAATGGTATTTAATTAACTTCCCGGGGTGAAGAAACCCTTTTTGAGAACTCAGAGTGAGTAAATTGGCCATTTTCATGCACTTTTAACCATTCCATAAATCTTGTGTTTTGGGCCCCTGGAAGCATGAAAATCACTTTAAACATGCTAATTTTAGCTCTAACACTGATGATCCACCTACAAATGTGAACTGACGTTCAAAAATAAAACATTTGAAAACGGACCATTTTCCACATTTCTGAAGCATGACGTAATGGGGGGGTGTTATCTCTTTTGTCGAAAATCAGCTGTTTTTGCTCGAACATTAAATGCCTCCAAATGGTATTTAATTAACTTCCCAGGGTGAAGAAACCCTGTTTGAGAACTCAGAGTGAGTAAATTGGCCATTTTCATGCACTTATAACCATTCCATAAATCTTGTGTTTTGGGCCCCTGGAAGCATGCAAATCACTTCAAACATGCTAATTTTAGCTCTAACACTGATGATCCACCTACAAATGTGAACTGACGTTCAAAAATAAAACATTTGAAAACGGACCATTTTCCACATTTCTGAAGCATGACGTAATGGGGGGGTGTTATCTCTTTTGTCGAAAATCAGCCGTTTTTGCTCGAACATTAAATGCCTCCAAATGGTATTTAATTAACTTCCTGGGGTGAAGAAACCCTTTTTGAGAACTCAGAGTGAGTAAATTGGCCATTTTCATGCACTTTTAACCATTCCATAAATCTTGTGTTTTGGGCCCCTGGAAGCATGAAAATCACTTTAAACATGCTAATTTTAGCTCTAACACTGATGATCCACCTACAAATGTGAACTGACGTTCAAAAATAAAACATTTGAAAACGGACCATTTTCCACATTTCTGAAGCATGACGTAATGGGGGGGTGTTATCTCTTTTGTCGAAAATCAGCCGTTTTTGCTCGAACATTAAATGCCTCCAAATGGTATTTAATTAACTTCCCGAGCCCCTGGAAGCATGAAAATCACTTTAAACATGCTAATTTTAGCTCTAACACTGATGATCCACCTACAAATGTGAACTGACGTTCAAAAATAAAACATTTGAAAACGGACCATTTTCCACATTTCTGAAGCATTACGTAATGGGGGGGTGTTATCTCTTTTGTCGAAAATCTGCCGTTTTTGCTCGAACATTAAATGCCTCCAAATGGTATTTAATTAACTTCCCGAGCCCCTGGAAGCATGAAAATCACTTTAAACATGCTAATTTTAGCTCTAACACTGATGATCCACCTACAAATGTGAACTGACGTTCAAAAATAAAACATTTGAAAACGGACCATTTTCCATATTTCTGAAGCATGACGTAATGGGGGGGTGTTATCTCTTTTGTCGAAAATCAGCCGTTTTTGCTCGAACATTAAATGCCTCCAAATGGTATTTAATTAACTTCCCAGGGTGAAGAAACCCTGTTTGAGAACTCAGAGTGAGTAAATTGGCCATTTTCATGCACTTATAACCATTCCATAAATCTTGTGTTTTGGGCCCCTGGAAGCATGCAAATCACTTCAAACATGCTAATTTTAGCTCTAACACTGATGATCCACCTACAAATGTGAACTGACGTTCAAAAATAAAACATTTGAAAACGGACCATTTTCCACATTTCTGAAGCATGACGTAATGGGGGGGTGTTATCTCTTTTGTCGAAAATCAGCCGTTTTTGCTCGAACATTAAATGCCTCCAAATGGTATTTAATTAACTTCCCGGGGTGAAGAAACCCTTTTTGAGAACTCAGAGTGAGTAAATTGGCCATTTTCATGCACTTTTAACCATTCCATAAATCTTGTGTTTTGGGCCCCTGGAAGCATGAAAATCACTTTAAACATGCTAATTTTAGCTCTAACACTGATGATCCACCTACAAATGTGAACTGACGTTCAAAAATAAAACATTTGAAAACGGACCATTTTCCACATTTCTGAAGCATGACGTAATGGGGGGGTCTTATCTCTTTTGTCGAAAATAAGCCGTTTTTGCTCGAACATTAAATGCCTCCAAATGGTATTTAATTAACTTCCCGAGCCCCTGGAAGCATGAAAATCACTTTAAACATGCTAATTTTAGCTCTAACACTGATGATCCACCTACAAATGTGAACTGACGTTCAAAAATAAAACATTTGAAAACGGACCATTTTCCACATTTCTGAAGCATGACGTAATGGGGGGGTGTTATCTCTTTTGTCGAAAATCAGCCGTTTTTGCTCGAACATTAAATGCCTCCAAATGGTATTTAATTAACTTCCCGAGCCCCTGGAAGCATGAAAATCACTTTAAACATGCTAATTTTAGCTCTGACACTGATGATCCACCTACAAATGTGAACTGACGTTCAAAAATAAAACATTTGAAAACGGACCATTTTCCACATTTCTGAAGCATGACGTAATGGGGGGGTGTTATCTCTTTTGTCGAAAATCAGCCGTTTTTGCTCGAACATTAAATGCCTCCAAATGGTATTTAATTAACTTCCCGGGGTGAAGAAACCCTTTTTGAGAACTCAGAGTGAGTAAATTGGCCATTTTCATGCACTTTTAACCATTCCATAAATCTTGTGTTTTGGGCCCCTGGAAGCATGAAAATCACTTTAAACATGCTAATTTTAGCTCTAACACTGATGATCCACCTACAAATGTGAACTGACGTTCAAAAATAAAACATTTGAAAACGGACCATTTTCCACATTTCTGAAGCATGACGTAATGGGGGGGGTGTTATCTCTTTTGTCGAAAATCAGCCGTTTTTGCTCGAACATTAAATGCCTCCAAATGGTATTTAATTAACTTTCCGAGCCCCTGGAAGCATGAAAATCACTTTAAACATGCTAATTTTAGCTCTAACACTGATGATCCACCTACAAATGTGAACTGACGTTCAAAAATAAAACATTTGAAAACGGACCATTTTCCACATTTCTGAAGCATGACGTAATGGGGGGGTGTTATCTCTTTTGTCGAAAATCTGCCGTTTTTGCTCGAACATTAAATGCCTCCAAATGGTATTTAATTAACTTCCCGAGCCCCTGGAAGCATGAAAATCACTTTAAACATGCTAATTTTAGCTCTAACACTGATGATCCACCTACAAATGTGAACTGACGTTCAAAAATAAAACATTTGAAAACGGACCATTTTCCATATTTCTGAAGCATGACGTAATGGGGGGGTGTTATCTCTTTTGTCGAAAATCAGCCGTTTTTGCTCGAACATTAAATGCCTCCAAATGGTATTTAATTAACTTCCCGGGGTGAAGAAACCCTTTTTGAGAACTCAGAGTGAGTAAATTGGCCATTTTCATGCACTTTTAACCATTCCATAAATCTTGTGTTTTGGGCCCCTGGAAGCATGAAAATCACTTTAAACATGCTAATTTTAGCTCTAACACTGATGATCCACCTACAAATGTGAACTGACGTTCAAAAATAAAACATTTGAAAACGGACCATTTTCCACATTTCTGAAGCATGACGTAATGGGGGGGTGTTATCTCTTTTGTCGAAAATCAGCCGTTTTTGCTCGAACATTAAATGCCTCCAAATGGTATTTAATTAACTTCCCGGGGTGAAGAAACCCTTTTTGAGAACTCAGAGTGAGTAAATTGGCCTTTTTCATGCACTTTTAACCATTCCATAAATCTTGTGTTTTGGGCCCCTGGAAGCATGAAAATCACTTTAAACATGCTAATTTTAGCTCTAACACTGATGATCCACCTACAAATGTGAACTGACGTTCAAAAATAAAACATTTGAAAACGGACCATTTTCCACATTTCTGAAGCATGACGTAATGGGGGGGTGTTATCTCTTTTGTCGAAAATCAGCCGTTTTTGCTCGAACATTAAATGCCTCCAAATGGTATTTAATTAACTTCCCAGGGTGAAGAAACCCTGTTTGAGAACTCAGAGTGAGTAAATTGGCCATTTTCATGCACTTATAACCATTCCATAAATCTTGTGTTTTGGGCCCCTGGAAGCATGCAAATCACTTCAAACATGCTAATTTTAGCTCTAACACTGATGATCCACCTACAAATGTGAACTGACGTTCAAAAATAAAACATTTGAAAACGGACCATTTTCCACATTTCTGAAGCATGACGTAATGGGGGGGTGTTATCTCTTTTGTCGAAAATCAGCCGTTTTTGCTCGAACATTAAATGCCTCCAAATGGTATTTAATTAACTTCCCGGGGTGAAGAAACCCTTTTTGAGAACTCAGAGTGAGTAAATTGGCCATTTTCATGCACTTTTAACCATTCCATAAATCTTGTGTTTTGGGCCCCTGGAAGCATGAAAATCACTTTAAACATGCTAATTTTAGCTCTAACACTGATGATCCACCTACAAATGTGAACTGACGTTCAAAAATAAAACATTTGAAAACGGACCATTTTCCACATTTCTGAAGCATGACGTAATGGGGGGGTCTTATCTCTTTTGTCGAAAATAAGCCGTTTTTGCTCGAACATTAAATGCCTCCAAATGGTATTTAATTAACTTCCCGAGCCCCTGGAAGCATGAAAATCACTTTAAACATGCTAATTTTAGCTCTAACACTGATGATCCACCTACAAATGTGAACTGACGTTCAAAAATAAAACATTTGAAAACGGACCATTTTCCACATTTCTGAAGCATGACGTAATGGGGGGGTGTTATCTCTTTTGTCGAAAATCAGCCGTTTTTGCTCGAACATTAAATGCCTCCAAATGGTATTTAATTAACTTCCCGAGCCCCTGGAAGCATGAAAATCACTTTAAACATGCTAATTTTAGCTCTGACACTGATGATCCACCTACAAATGTGAACTGACGTTCAAAAATAAAACATTTGAAAACGGACCATTTTCCACATTTCTGAAGCATGACGTAATGGGGGGGTGTTATCTCTTTTGTCGAAAATCAGCCGTTTTTGCTCGAACATTAAATGCCTCCAAATGGTATTTAATTAACTTCCCGGGGTGAAGAAACCCTTTTTGAGAACTCAGAGTGAGTAAATTGGCCATTTTCATGCACTTTTAACCATTCCATAAATCTTGTGTTTTGGGCCCCTGGAAGCATGAAAATCACTTTAAACATGCTAATTTTAGCTCTAACACTGATGATCCACCTACAAATGTGAACTGACGTTCAAAAATAAAACATTTGAAAACGGACCATTTTCCACATTTCTGAAGCATGACGTAATGGGGGGGGTGTTATCTCTTTTGTCGAAAATCAGCCGTTTTTGCTCGAACATTAAATGCCTCCAAATGGTATTTAATTAACTTTCCGAGCCCCTGGAAGCATGAAAATCACTTTAAACATGCTAATTTTAGCTCTAACACTGATGATCCACCTACAAATGTGAACTGACGTTCAAAAATAAAACATTTGAAAACGGACCATTTTCCACATTTCTGAAGCATGACGTAATGGGGGGGTGTTATCTCTTTTGTCGAAAATCTGCCGTTTTTGCTCGAACATTAAATGCCTCCAAATGGTATTTAATTAACTTCCCGAGCCCCTGGAAGCATGAAAATCACTTTAAACATGCTAATTTTAGCTCTAACACTGATGATCCACCTACAAATGTGAACTGACGTTCAAAAATAAAACATTTGAAAACGGACCATTTTCCATATTTCTGAAGCATGACGTAATGGGGGGGTGTTATCTCTTTTGTCGAAAATCAGCCGTTTTTGCTCGAACATTAAATGCCTCCAAATGGTATTTAATTAACTTCCCGGGGTGAAGAAACCCTTTTTGAGAACTCAGAGTGAGTAAATTGGCCATTTTCATGCACTTTTAACCATTCCATAAATCTTGTGTTTTGGGCCCCTGGAAGCATGAAAATCACTTTAAACATGCTAATTTTAGCTCTAACACTGATGATCCACCTACAAATGTGAACTGACGTTCAAAAATAAAACATTTGAAAACGGACCATTTTCCACATTTCTGAAGCATGACGTAATGGGGGGGTGTTATCTCTTTTGTCGAAAATCAGCCGTTTTTGCTCGAACATTAAATGCCTCCAAATGGTATTTAATTAACTTCCCGGGGTGAAGAAACCCTTTTTGAGAACTCAGAGTGAGTAAATTGGCCTTTTTCATGCACTTTTAACCATTCCATAAATCTTGTGTTTTGGGCCCCTGGAAGCATGAAAATCACTTTAAACATGCTAATTTTAGCTCTAACACTGATGATCCACCTACAAATGTGAACTGACGTTCAAAAATAAAACATTTGAAAACGGACCATTTTCCACATTTCTGAAGCATGACGTAATGGGGGGGTGTTATCTCTTTTGTCGAAAATCAGCCGTTTTTGCTCGAACATTAAATGCCTCCAAATGGTATTTAATTAACTTCCCGAGCCCCTGGAAGCATGAAAATCACTTTAAACATGCTAATTTTAGCTCTAACACTGATGATCCACCTACAAATGTGAACTGACGTTCAAAAATAAAACATTTGAAAACTGACCATTTTCCACATTTCTGAAGCATGACGTAATGGGGGGGTGTTATCTCTTTTGTCGAAAATCAGCCGTTTTTGCTCGAACATTAAATGCCTCCAAATGGTATTTAATTAACTTCCCGAGCCCCTGGAAGCATGAAAATCACTTTAAACATGCTAATTTTAGCTCTAACACTGATGATCCACCTACAAATTTGAACTGACGTTCAAAAATAAAACATTTGAAAACGGACCATTTTCCACATTTCTGAAGCATGACGTAATGGGGGGGTGTTATCTCTTTTGTCGAAAATCAGCCGTTTTTGCTCGAACATTAAATGCCTCCAAATGGTATTTAATTAACTTCCCGGGGTGAAGAAACCCTTTTTGAGAACTCAGAGTGAGTAAATTGGCCATTTTCATGCACTTTTAACCATTCCATAAATCTTGTGTTTTGGGCCCCTGGAAGCATGAAAATCACTTTAAACATGCTAATTTTAGCTCTAACACTGATGATCCACCTACAAATGTGAACTGACGTTCAAAAATAAAACATTTGAAAACGGACCATTTTCCACATTTCTGAAGCATGACGTAAAGGGGGGGTGTTATCTCTTTTGTCGAAAATCAGCCGTTTTTGCTCGAACATTAAATGCCTCCAGATGGTATTTAATTAACTTCCCGAGCCCCTGGAAGCATGAAAATCACTTTAAACATGCTAATTTTAGCTCTAACACTGATGATCCACCTACAAATGTGAACTGACGTTCAAAAATAAAACATTTGAAAACGGACCATTTTCCACATTTCTGAAGCATGACGTAATGGGGGGGTGTTATCTCTTTTGTCGAAAATCAGCCGTTTTTGCTCGAACATTAAATGCCTCCAAATGGTATTTAATTAACTTCCCGAGCCCCTGGAAGCATGAAAATCACTTTAAACATGCTAATTTTAGCTCTAACACTGATGATCCACCTACAAATGTGAACTGACGTTCAAAAATAAAACATTTGAAAACGGACCATTTTCCACATTTCTGAAGCATGACGTAATGGGGGGGTGTTATCTCTTTTGTCGAAAATCAGCCGTTTTTGCTCGAACATTAAATGCCTCCAAATGGTATTTATTTCACTTCCCGAGCCCCTGGAAGCATGAAAATCACTTTAAACATGCTAATTTTAGCTCTAACACTGATGATCCACCTACAAATGTGAACTGACGTTCAAAAATAAAACATTTGAAAACGGACCATTTTCCACATTTCTGAAGCATGACGTAATGGGGGGGTGTTATCTCTTTTGTCGAAAATCAGCCGTTTTTGCTCGAACATTAAATGCCTCCAAATGGTATTTAATTAACTTCCCGGGGTGAAGAAACCCTTTTTGAGAACTCAGAGTGAGTAAATTGGCCATTTTCATGCACTTTTAACCATTCCATAAATCTTGTGTTTTGGGCCCCTGGAAGCATGAAAATCACTTTAAACATGCTAATTTTAGCTCTAACACTGATGATCCACCTACAAATGTGAACTGACGTTCAAAAATAAAACATTTGAAAACGGACCATTTTCCACATTTCTGAAGCATGACGTAATGGGGGGGTGTTATCTCTTTTGTTGAAAATCAACCGTTTTTGCTCGAACATTAAATGCCTCCAAATGGTATTTAATTAACTTCCCGAGCCCCTGGAAGCATGAAAATCACTTTAAACATGCTAATTTTAGCTCTAACACTGATGATCCACCTACAAATGTGAACTGACGTTCAAAAATAAAACATTTGAAAACGGACCATTTTCCACATTTCTGAAGCATGACGTAATGGGGGGGTGTTATCTCTTTTGTCGAAAATCAGCCGTTTTTGCTCGAACATTAAATGCCTCCAAATGGTATTTAATTAACTTCCCGAGCCCCTGGAAGCATGAAAATCACTTTAAACATGCTAATTTTAGCTCTAACACTGATGATCCACCTACAAATGTGAACTGACGTTCAAAAATAAAACATTTGAAAACGGACCATTTTCCACATTTCTGAAGCATGACGTAATGGGGGGGTGTTATCTCTTTTGTCGAAAATCAGCCGTTTTTGCTCGAACATTAAATGCCTCCAAATGGTATTTAATTAACTTCCCGGGGTGAAGAAACCCTTTTTGAGAACTCAGAGTGAGTAAATTGGCCATTTTCATGCACTTTTAACCATTCCATAAATCTTGTGTTTTGGGCCCCTGGAAGCATGAAAATCACTTTAAACATGCTAATTTTAGCTCTAACACTGATGATCCACCTACAAATGTGAACTGACGTTCAAAAATAAAACATTTGAAAACGGACCATTTTCCACATTTCTGAAGCATGACGTAATGGGGGGGTGTTATCTCTTTTGTCGAAAATCAGCCGTTTTTGCTCGAACATTAAATGCCTCCAAATGGTATTTAATTAACTTCCCGAGCCCCTGGAAGCATGAAAATCACTTTAAACATGCTAATTTTAGCTCTAACACTGATGATCCACCTACAAATGTGAACTGACGTTCAAAAATAAAACATTTGAAAACGGACCATTTTCCACATTTCTGAAGCATGACGTAATGGGGGGGAGTTATCTCTTTTGTCGAAAATCAGCCGTTTTTGCTCGAACATTAAATGCCTCCAAATGGTATTTAATTAACTTCCCGAGCCCCTGGAAGCATGAAAATCACTTTAAACATGCTAATTTTAGCTCTAACACTGATGATCCACCTACAAATGTGAACTGACGTTCAAAAATAAAACATTTGAAACGGACCATTTTCCACATTTCTGAAGCATGACGTAATGGGGGGGTGTTATCTCTTTTGTCGAAAATCAGCCGTTTTTGCTCGAACATTAAATGCCTCCAAATGGTATTTAATTAACTTCCCGAGCCCCTGGAAGCATGAAAATCACTTTAAACATGCTAATTTTAGTTCTAACACTGATGATCCACCTACAAATGTGAACTGACGTTCAAAAATAAAACATTTGAAAACGGACCATTTTCCACATTTCTGAAGCATGACGTAATGGGGGGGTGTTATCTCTTTTGTCGAAAATCAGCCGTTTTTGCTCGAACATTAAATGCCTCCAAATGGTATTTAATTAACTTCCCGGGGTGAAGAAACCCTTTTTGAGAACTCAGAGTGAGTAAATTGGCCATTTTCATGCACTTTTAACCATTCCATAAATCTTGTGTTTTGGGCCCCTGGAAGCATGAAAATCACTTTAAACATGCTAATTTTAGCTCTAACACTGATGATCCACCTACAAATGTGAACTGACGTTCAAAAATAAAACATTTGAAAACGGACCATTTTCCACATTTCTGAAGCATGACGTAATGGGGGGGTGTTATCTCTTTTGTCGAAAATCAGCTGTTTTTGCTCGAACATTAAATGCCTCCAAATGGTATTTAATTAACTTCCCAGGGTGAAGAAACCCTGTTTGAGAACTCAGAGTGAGTAAATTGGCCATTTTCATGCACTTATAACCATTCCATAAATCTTGTGTTTTGGGCCCCTGGAAGCATGCAAATCACTTCAAACATGCTAATTTTAGCTCTAACACTGATGATCCACCTACAAATGTGAACTGACGTTCAAAAATAAAACATTTGAAAACGGACCATTTTCCACATTTCTGAAGCATGACGTAATGGGGGGGTGTTATCTCTTTTGTCGAAAATCAGCCGTTTTTGCTCGAACATTAAATGCCTCCAAATGGTATTTAATTAACTTCCTGGGGTGAAGAAACCCTTTTTGAGAACTCAGAGTGAGTAAATTGGCCATTTTCATGCACTTTTAACCATTCCATAAATCTTGTGTTTTGGGCCCCTGGAAGCATGAAAATCACTTTAAACATGCTAATTTTAGCTCTAACACTGATGATCCACCTACAAATGTGAACTGACGTTCAAAAATAAAACATTTGAAATCGGACCATTTTCCACATTTCTGAAGCATGACGTAATGGGGGGGTGTTATCTCTTTTGTCGAAAATCAGCCGTTTTTGCTCGAACATTAAATGCCTCCAAATGGTATTTAATTAACTTCCCGAGCCCCTGGAAGCATGAAAATCACTTTAAACATGCTAATTTTAGCTCTAACACTGATGATCCACCTACAAATGTGAACTGACGTTCAAAAATAAAACATTTGAAAACGGACCATTTTCCACATTTCTGAAGCATTACGTAATGGGGGGGTGTTATCTCTTTTGTCGAAAATCTGCCGTTTTTGCTCGAACATTAAATGCCTCCAAATGGTATTTAATTAACTTCCCGAGCCCCTGGAAGCATGAAAATCACTTTAAACATGCTAATTTTAGCTCTAACACTGATGATCCACCTACAAATGTGAACTGACGTTCAAAAATAAAACATTTGAAAACGGACCATTTTCCATATTTCTGAAGCATGACGTAATGGGGGGGTGTTATCTCTTTTGTCGAAAATCAGCCGTTTTTGCTCGAACATTAAATGCCTCCAAATGGTATTTAATTAACTTCCCAGGGTGAAGAAACCCTGTTTGAGAACTCAGAGTGAGTAAATTGGCCATTTTCATGCACTTATAACCATTCCATAAATCTTGTGTTTTGGGCCCCTGGAAGCATGCAAATCACTTCAAACATGCTAATTTTAGCTCTAACACTGATGATCCACCTACAAATGTGAACTGACGTTCAAAAATAAAACATTTGAAAACGGACCATTTTCCACATTTCTGAAGCATGACGTAATGGGGGGGTGTTATCTCTTTTGTCGAAAATCAGCCGTTTTTGCTCGAACATTAAATGCCTCCAAATGGTATTTAATTAACTTCCCGGGGTGAAGAAACCCTTTTTGAGAACTCAGAGTGAGTAAATTGGCCATTTTCATGCACTTTTAACCATTCCATAAATCTTGTGTTTTGGGCCCCTGGAAGCATGAAAATCACTTTAAACATGCTAATTTTAGCTCTAACACTGATGATCCACCTACAAATGTGAACTGACGTTCAAAAATAAAACATTTGAAAACGGACCATTTTCCACATTTCTGAAGCATGACGTAATGGGGGGGTCTTATCTCTTTTGTCGAAAATAAGCCGTTTTTGCTCGAACATTAAATGCCTCCAAATGGTATTTAATTAACTTCCCGAGCCCCTGGAAGCATGAAAATCACTTTAAACATGCTAATTTTAGCTCTAACACTGATGATCCACCTACAAATGTGAACTGACGTTCAAAAATAAAACATTTGAAAACGGACCATTTTCCACATTTCTGAAGCATGACGTAATGGGGGGGTGTTATCTCTTTTGTCGAAAATCAGCCGTTTTTGCTCGAACATTAAATGCCTCCAAATGGTATTTAATTAACTTCCCGAGCCCCTGGAAGCATGAAAATCACTTTAAACATGCTAATTTTAGCTCTGACACTGATGATCCACCTACAAATGTGAACTGACGTTCAAAAATAAAACATTTGAAAACGGACCATTTTCCACATTTCTGAAGCATGACGTAATGGGGGGGTGTTATCTCTTTTGTCGAAAATCAGCCGTTTTTGCTCGAACATTAAATGCCTCCAAATGGTATTTAATTAACTTCCCGGGGTGAAGAAACCCTTTTTGAGAACTCAGAGTGAGTAAATTGGCCATTTTCATGCACTTTTAACCATTCCATAAATCTTGTGTTTTGGGCCCCTGGAAGCATGAAAATCACTTTAAACATGCTAATTTTAGCTCTAACACTGATGATCCACCTACAAATGTGAACTGACGTTCAAAAATAAAACGTTTGAAAACGGACCATTTTCCACATTTCTGAAGCATGACGTAATGGGGGGGGTGTTATCTCTTTTGTCGAAAATCAGCCGTTTTTGCTCGAACATTAAATGCCTCCAAATGGTATTTAATTAACTTTCCGAGCCCCTGGAAGCATGAAAATCACTTTAAACATGCTAATTTTAGCTCTAACACTGATGATCCACCTACAAATGTGAACTGACGTTCAAAAATAAAACATTTGAAAACGGACCATTTTCCACATTTCTGAAGCATGACGTAATGGGGGGGTGTTATCTCTTTTGTCGAAAATCTGCCGTTTTTGCTCGAACATTAAATGCCTCCAAATGGTATTTAATTAACTTCCCGAGCCCCTGGAAGCATGAAAATCACTTTAAACATGCTAATTTTAGCTCTAACACTGATGATCCACCTACAAATGTGAACTGACGTTCAAAAATAAAACATTTGAAAACGGACCATATTCCATATTTCTGAAGCATGACGTAATGGGGGGGTGTTATCTCTTTTGTCGAAAATCAGCCGTTTTTGCTCGAACATTAAATGCCTCCAAATGGTATTTAATTAACTTCCCGGGGTGAAGAAACCCTTTTTGAGAACTCAGAGTGAGTAAATTGGCCATTTTCATGCACTTTTAACCATTCCATAAATCTTGTGTTTTGGGCCCCTGGAAGCATGAAAATCACTTTAAACATGCTAATTTTAGCTCTAACACTGATGATCCACCTACAAATGTGAACTGACGTTCAAAAATAAAACATTTGAAAACGGACCATTTTCCACATTTCTGAAGCATGACGTAATGGGGGGGTGTTATCTCTTTTGTCGAAAATCAGCCGTTTTTGCTCGAACATTAAATGCCTCCAAATGGTATTTAATTAACTTCCCGAGCCCCTGGAAGCATGAAAATCACTTTAAACATGCTAATTTTAGCTCTAACACTGATGATCCACCTACAAATGTGAACTGACGTTCAAAAATAAAACATTTGAAAACGGACCATTTTCCACATTTCTGAAGCATGACGTAATGGGGGGGTGTTATCTCTTTTGTCGAAAATCAGCCGTTTTTGCTCGAACATTAAATGCCTCCAAATGGTATTTAATTAACTTCCCGGGGTGAAGAAACCCTTTTTGAGAACTCAGAGTGAGTAAATTGGCCTTTTTCATGCACTTTTAACCATTCCATAAATCTTGTGTTTTGGGCCCCTGGAAGCATGAAAATCACTTTAAACATGCTAATTTTAGCTCTAACACTGATGATCCACCTACAAATGTGAACTGACGTTCAAAAATAAAACATTTGAAAACGGACCATTTTCCACATTTCTGAAGCATGACGTAATGGGGGGGTGTTATCTCTTTTGTCGAAAATCAGCCGTTTTTGCTCGAACATTAAATGCCTCCAAATGGTATTTAATTAACTTCCCGAGCCCCTGGAAGCATGAAAATCACTTTAAACATGCTAATTTTAGCTCTAACACTGATGATCCACCTACAAATGTGAACTGACGTTCAAAAATAAAACATTTGAAAACTGACCATTTTCCACATTTCTGAAGCATGACGTAATGGGGGGGTGTTATCTCTTTTGTCGAAAATCAGCCGTTTTTGCTCGAACATTAAATGCCTCCAAATGGTATTTAATTAACTTCCCGAGCCCCTGGAAGCATGAAAATCACTTTAAACATGCTAATTTTAGCTCTAACACTGATGATCCACCTACAAATGTGAACTGACGTTCAAAAATAAAACATTTGAAAACGGACCATTTTCCACATTTCTGAAGCATGACGTAATGGGGGGGTGTTATCTCTTTTGTCGAAAATCAGCCGTTTTTGCTCGAACATTAAATGCCTCCAAATGGTATTTAATTAACTTCCCGGGGTGAAGAAACCCTTTTTGAGAACTCAGAGTGAGTAAATTGGCCATTTTCATGCACTTTTAACCATTCCATAAATCTTGTGTTTTGGGCCCCTGGAAGCATGAAAATCACTTTAAACATGCTAATTTTAGCTCTAACACTGATGATCCACCTACAAATGTGAACTGACGTTCAAAAATAAAACATTTGAAAACGGACCATTTTCCACATTTCTGAAGCATGACGTAAAGGGGGGGTGTTATCTCTTTTGTCGAAAATCAGCCGTTTTTGCTCGAACATTAAATGCCTCCAAATGGTATTTAATTAACTTCCCGAGCCCCTGGAAGCATGAAAATCACTTTAAACATGCTAATTTTAGCTCTAACACTGATGATCCACCTACAAATGTGAACTGACGTTCAAAAATAAAACATTTGAAAACGGACCATTTTCCACATTTCTGAAGCATGACGTAATGGGGGGGTGTTATCTCTTTTGTCGAAAATCAGCCGTTTTTGCTCGAACATTAAATGCCTCCAAATGGTATTTAATTAACTTCCCGAGCCCCTGGAAGCATGAAAATCACTTTAAACATGCTAATTTTAGCTCTAACACTGATGATCCACCTACAAATGTGAACTGACGTTCAAAAATAAAACATTTGAAAACGGACCATTTTCCACATTTCTGAAGCATGACGTAATGGGGGGGTGTTATCTCTTTTGTCGAAAATCAGCCGTTTTTGCTCGAACATTAAATGCCTCCAAATGGTATTTATTTCACTTCCCGAGCCCCTGGAAGCATGAAAATCACTTTAAACATGCTAATTTTAGCTCTAACACTGATGATCCACCTACAAATGTGAACTGACGTTCAAAAATAAAACATTTGAAAACGGACCATTTTCCACATTTCTGAAGCATGACGTAATGGGGGGGTGTTATCTCTTTTGTCGAAAATCAGCCGTTTTTGCTCGAACATTAAATGCCTCCAAATGGTATTTAATTAACTTCCCGGGGTGAAGAAACCCTTTTTGAGAACTCAGAGTGAGTAAATTGGCCATTTTCATGCACTTTTAACCATTCCATAAATCTTGTGTTTTGGGCCCCTGGAAGCATGAAAATCACTTTAAACATGCTAATTTTAGCTCTAACACTGATGATCCACCTACAAATGTGAACTGACGTTCAAAAATAAAACATTTGAAAACGGACCATTTTCCACATTTCTGAAGCATGACGTAATGGGGGGGTGTTATCTCTTTTGTTGAAAATCAACCGTTTTTGCTCGAACATTAAATGCCTCCAAATGGTATTTAATTAACTTCCCGAGCCCCTGGAAGCATGAAAATCACTTTAAACATGCTAATTTTAGCTCTAACACTGATGATCCACCTACAAATGTGAACTGACGTTCAAAAATAAAACATTTGAAAACGGACCATTTTCCACATTTCTGAAGCATGACGTAATGGGGGGGTGTTATCTCTTTTGTCGAAAATCAGCCGTTTTTGCTCGAACATTAAATGCCTCCAAATGGTATTTAATTAACTTCCCGAGCCCCTGGAAGCATGAAAATCACTTTAAACATGCTAATTTTAGCTCTAACACTGATGATCCACCTACAAATGTGAACTGACGTTCAAAAATAAAACATTTGAAAACGGACCATTTTCCACATTTCTGAAGCATGATGTAATGGGGGGGTGTTATCTCTTTTGTCGAAAATCAGCCGTTTTTGCTCGAACATTAAATGCCTCCAAATGGTATTTAATTAACTTCCCGGGGTGAAGAAACCCTTTTTGAGAACTCAGAGTGAGTAAATTGGCCATTTTCATGCACTTTTAACCATTCCATAAATCTTGTGTTTTGGGCCCCTGGAAGCATGAAAATCACTTTAAACATGCTAATTTTAGCTCTAACACTGATGATCCACCTACAAATGTGAACTGACGTTCAAAAATAAAACATTTGAAAACGGACCATTTTCCACATTTCTGAAGCATGACGTAATGGGGGGGTGTTATCTCTTTTGTCGAAAATCAGCCGTTTTTGCTCCTCGAACATTAAATGCCTCCAAATGGTATTTAATTAACTTCCCGAGCCCCTGGAAGCATGAAAATCACTTTAAACATGCTAATTTTAGCTCTAACACTGATGATCCACCTACAAATGTGAACTGACGTTCAAAAATAAAACATTTGAAAACGGACCATTTTCCACATTTCTGAAGCATGACGTAATGGGGGGGAGTTATCTCTTTTGTCGAAAATCAGCCGTTTTTGCTCGAACATTAAATGCCTCCAAATGGTATTTAATTAACTTCCCGAGCCCCTGGAAGCATGAAAATCACTTTAAACATGCTAATTTTAGCTCTAACACTGATGATCCACCTACAAATGTGAACTGACGTTCAAAAATAAAACATTTGAAACGGACCATTTTCCACATTTCTGAAGCATGACGTAATGGGGGGGTGTTATCTCTTTTGTCGAAAATCAGCCGTTTTTGCTCGAACATTAAATGCCTCCAAATGGTATTTATTTCACTTCCCGAGCCCCTGGAAGCATGAAAATCACTTTAAACATGCTAATTTTAGCTCTAACACTGATGATCCACCTACAAATGTGAACTGACGTTCAAAAATAAAACATTTGAAAACGGACCATTTTCCACATTTCTGAAGCATGACGTAATGGGGGGGTGTTATCTCTTTTGTCGAAAATCAGCCGTTTTTGCTCGAACATTAAATGCCTCCAAATGGTATTTAATTAACTTCCCGAGCCCCTGGAAGCATGAAAATCACTTTAAACATGCTAATTTTAGCTCTAACACTGATGATCCACCTACAAATGTGAACTGACGTTCAAAAATAAAACATTTGAAAACGGACCATTTTCCACATTTCTGAAGCATGACGTAATGGGGGGGTGTTATCTCTTTTGTCGAAAATCAGCCGTTTTTGCTCGAACATTAAATGCCTCCAAATGGTATTTAATTAACTTCCCGGGGTGAAGAAACCCTTTTTGAGAACTCAGAGTGAGTAAATTGGCCATTTTCATGCACTTTTAACCATTCCATAAATCTTGTGTTTTGGGCCCCTGGAAGCATGAAAATCACTTTAAACATGCTAATTTTAGCTCTAACACTGATGATCCACCTACAAATGTGAACTGACGTTCAAAAATAAAACATTTGAAAACGGACCATTTTCCACATTTCTGAAGCATGACGTAATGGGGGGGTGTTATCTCTTTTGTCGAAAATCAGCCGTTTTTGCTCGAACATTAAATGCCTCCAAATGGTATTTAATTAACTTCCCGAGCCCCTGGAAGCATGAAAATCACTTTAAACATGCTAATTTTAGCTCTAACACTGATGATCCACCTACAAATGTGAACTGACGTTCAAAAATAAAACATTTGAAAACGGACCATTTTCCACATTTCTGAAGCATGACGTAATGGGGGGGTGTTATCTCTTTTGTCGAAAATCAGCCGTTTTTGCTCGAACATTAAATGCCTCCAAATGGTATTTAATTAACTTCCCGGGGTGAAGAAACCCTGTTTGAGAACTCAGAGTGAGTAAATTGGCCATTTTCATGCACTTTTAACCATTCCATAAATCTTGTGTTTTGGGCCCCTGGAAGCATGAAAATCACTTTAAACATGCTAATTTTAGCTCTAACACTGATGATCCACCTACAAATGTGAACTGACGTTCAAAAATAAAACATTTGAAAACGGACCATTTTCCACATTTCTGAAGCATGACGTAATAGGGGGGTGTTATCTCTTTTGTCGAAAATCAGCCGTTTTTGCTCGAACATTAAATGCCTCCAAATGGTATTTAATTAACTTCCCGGGGTGAAGAAACCCTTTTTGAGAACTCAGAGTGAGTAAATTGGCCATTTTCATGCACTTTTAACCATTCCATAAATCTTGTGTTTTGGGCCCTTGGAAGCATGAAAATCACTTTAAACATGCTAATTTTAGCTCTAACACTGATGATCCACCTACAAATGTGAACTGACGTTCAAAAATAAAACATTTGAAAACGGACCATTTTCCACATTTCTGAAGCATGACGTAATGGGGGGGTGTTATCTCTTTTGTCGAAAATCAGCCGTTTTTGCTCGAACATTAAATGCCTCCAAATGGTATTTAATTAACTTCCCGAGCCCCTGGAAGCATGAAAATCACTTTAAACATGCTAATTTTAGCTCTAACACTGATGATCCACCTACAAATGTGAACTGACGTTCAAAAATAAAACATTTGAAAACGGACCATTTTCCACATTTCTGAAGCATGACGTAATGGGGGGGTGTTATCTCTTTTGTCGAAAATCAGCTGTTTTTGCTCGAACATTAAATGCCTCCAAATGGTATTTAATTAACTTCCCGGGGTGAAGAAACCCTTTTTGAGAACTCAGAGTGAGTAAATTGGCCATTTTCATGCACTTTTAACCATTCCATAAATCTTGTGTTTTGGGCCCCTGGAAGCATGAAAATCACTTTAAACATGCTAATTTTAGCTCTAACACTGATGATCCACCTACAAATGTGAACTGACGTTCAAAAATAAAACATTTGAAAACGGACCATTTTCCACATTTCTGAAGCATGACGTAATGGGGGGGTGTTATCTCTTTTGTCGAAAATCAGCCGTTTTTGCTCGAACATTAAATGCCTCCAAATGGTATTTAATTAACTTCCCGAGCCCCTGGAAGCATGAAAATCACTTTAAACATGCTAATTTTAGCTCTAACACTGATGATCCACCTACAAATGTGAACTGACGTTCAAAAATAAAACATTTGAAAACGGACCATTTTCCACATTTCTGAAGCATGACGTAATGGGGGGGTGTTATCTCTTTTGTCGAAAATCAGCTGTTTTTGCTCGAACATTAAATGCCTCCAAATGGTATTTAATTAACTTCCCGGGGTGAAGAAACCCTTTTTGAGAACTCAGAGTGAGTAAATTGGCCATTTTCATGCACTTTTAACCATTCCATAAATCTTGTGTTTTGGGCCCCTGGAAGCATGAAAATCACTTTAAACATGCTAATTTTAGCTCTAACACTGATGATCCACCTACAAATGTGAACTGACGTTCAAAAATAAAACATTTGAAAACGGACCATTTTCCACATTTCTGAAGCATGACGTAATGGGGGGGTGTTATCTCTTTTGTCGAAAATCAGCCGTTTTTGCTCGAACATTAAATGCCTCCAAATGGTATTTAATTAACTTCCCGAGCCCCTGGAAGCATGAAAATCACTTTAAACATGCTAATTTTAGCTCTAACACTGATGATCCACCTACAAATGTGAACTGACGTTCAAAAATAAAACATTTGAAAACGGACCATTTTCCACATTTCTGAAGCATGACGTAATGGGGGGGTGTTATCTCTTTTGTCGAAAATCAGCCGTTTTTGCTCGAACATTAAATGCCTCCAAATGGTATTTAATTAACTTCCCGGGGTGAAGAAACCCTGTTTGAGAACTCAGAGTGAGTAAATTGGCCATTTTACATGCACTTTTAACCATTCCATAAATCTTGTGTTTTGGGCCCCTGGAAGCATGAAAATCACTTTAAACATGCTAATTTTAGCTCTAACACTGATGATCCACCTACAAATGTGAACTGACGTTCAAAAATAAAACATTTGAAAACGGACCATTTTCCACATTTCTGAAGCATGACGTAATAGGGGGGTGTTATCTCTTTTGTCGAAAATCAGCCGTTTTTGCTCGAACATTAAATGCCTCCAAATGGTATTTAATTAACTTCCCGGGGTGAAGAAACCCTTTTTGAGAACTCAGAGTGAGTAAATTGGCCATTTTCATGCACTTTTAACCATTCCATAAATCTTGTGTTTTGGGCCCTTGGAAGCATGAAAATCACTTTAAACATGCTAATTTTAGCTCTAACACTGATGATCCACCTACAAATGTGAACTGACGTTCAAAAATAAAACATTTGAAAACGGACCATTTTCCACATTTCTGAAGCATGACGTAATGGGGGGGTGTTATCTCTTTTGTCGAAAATCAGCCGTTTTTGCTCGAACATTAAATGCCTCCAAATGGTATTTAATTAACTTCCCGAGCCCCTGGAAGCATGAAAATCACTTTAAACATGCTAATTTTAGCTCTAACACTGATGATCCACCTACAAATGTGAACTGACGTTCAAAAATAAAACATTTGAAAACGGACCATTTTCCACATTTCTGAAGCATGACGTAATGGGGGGGTGTTATCTCTTTTGTCGAAAATCAGCTGTTTTTGCTCGAACATTAAATGCCTCCAAATGGTATTTAATTAACTTCCCGGGGTGAAGAAACCCTTTTTGAGAACTCAGAGTGAGTAAATTGGCCATTTTCATGCACTTTTAACCATTCCATAAATCTTGTGTTTTGGGCCCCTGGAAGCATGAAAATCACTTTAAACATGCTAATTTTAGCTCTAACACTGATGATCCACCTACAAATGTGAACTGACGTTCAAAAATAAAACATTTGAAAACGGACCATTTTCCACATTTCTGAAGCATGACGTAATGGGGGGGTGTTATCTCTTTTGTCGAAAATCAGCCGTTTTTGCTCGAACATTAAATGCCTCCAAATTGTATTTAATTAACTTCCCGGGGTGAAGAAACCCTTTTTGAGAACTCAGAGTGAGTAAATTGACCATTTTCATGCACTTTTAACCATTCCATAAATCTTGTGTTTTGGGCCCCTGGAAGCATGAAAATCACTTTAAACATGCTAATTTTAGCTCTAACACTGATGATCCACCTACAAATGTGAACTGACGTTCAAAAATAAAACATTTGAAAACGGACCATTTTCCACATTTCTGAAGCATGACGTAATGGGGGGGTGTTATCTCTTTTGTCGAAAATCAGCTGTTTTTGCTCGAACATTAAATGCCTCCAAATGGTATTTAATTAACTTCCCGGGGTGAAGAAACCCTTTTTGAGAACTCAGAGTGAGTAAATTGGCCATTTTCATGCACTTTTAACCATTCCATAAATCTTGTGTTTTGGGCCCCTGGAAGCATGAAAATCACTTTAAACATGCTAATTTTAGCTCTAACACTGATGATCCACCTACAAATGTGAACTGACGTTCAAAAATAAAACATTTGAAAACGGACCATTTTCCACATTTCTGAAGCATGACGTAATGGGGGGGTGTTATCTCTTTTGTCGAAAATCAGCCGTTTTTGCTCGAACATTAAATGCCTCCAAATGGTATTTAATTAACTTCCCGAGCCCCTGGAAGCATGAAAATCACTTTAAACATGCTAATTTTAGCTCTAACACTGATGATCCACCTACAAATGTGAACTGACGTTCAAAAATAAAACATTTGAAAACGGACCATTTTCCACATTTCTGAAGCATGACGTAATGGGGGGGTGTTATCTCTTTTGTCGAAAATCAGCCGTTTTTGCTCGAACATTAAATGCCTCCAAATGGTATTTAATTAACTTCCCGGGGTGAAGAAACCCTGTTTGAGAACTCAGAGTGAGTAAATTGGCCATTTTCATGCACTTTTAACCATTCCATAAATCTTGTGTTTTGGGCCCCTGGAAGCATGAAAATCACTTTAAACATGCTAATTTTAGCTCTAACACTGATGATCCACCTACAAATGTGAACTGACGTTCAAAAATAAAACATTTGAAAACGGACCATTTTCCACATTTCTGAAGCATGACGTAATGGGGGGGTGTTATCTCTTTTGTCGAAAATCAGCAGTTTTTGCTCGAACATGAAATGCCTCCAAATGGTATTTAATTAACTTCCCGAGCCCCTGAAGCATGAAAATCACTTTAAACATGCTAATTTTAGCTCTAACACTGATGATCCACCTACAAATGTGAACTGACGTTCAAAAATAAAACATTTGAAAACGGACCATTTTCCACATTTCTGAAGCATGACGTAATGGGGGGGTGTTATCTCTTTTGTCGAAAATCAGCCGTTTTTGCTCGAACATTAAATGCCTCCAAATGGTATTTAATTAACTTCCCGGGGTGAAGAAACCCTTTTTGAGAACTCAGAGTGAGTAAATTGGCCATTTTCATGCACTTTTAACCATTCCATAAATCTTGTGTTTTGGGCCCCTGGAAGCATGAAAATCACTTTAAACATGCTAATTTTAGCTCTAACACTGATGATCCACCTACAAATGTGAACTGACGTTCAAAAATAAAACATTTAAAAACGGACCATTTTCCACATTTCTGAAGCATGACGTAATGGGGGGGTGTTATCTCTTTTGTCGAAAATCAGCCGTTTTTGCTCGAACATTAAATGCCTCCAAATGGTATTTATTTCACTTCCCGAGCCCCTGGAAGCATGAAAATCACTTTAAACATGCTAATTTTAGCTCTAACACTGATGATCCACCTACAAATGTGAACTGACGATCAAAAATAAAACATTTGAAAACGGACCGTTTTCCACATTTCTGAAGCATGACGTAATGGGGGGGTGTTATCTCTTTTGTCGAAAATCAGCCGTTTTTGCTCGAACATTAAATGCCTCCAAATGGTATTTAATTAACTTCCCGAGCCCCTGGAAGCATGAAAATCACTTTAAACATGCTAATTTTAGCTCTAACACTGATGATCCACCTACAAATGTGAACTGACGTTCAAAAATAAAACATTTGAAAACGGACCATTTTCCACATTTCTGAAGCATGACGTAATAGGGGGGTGTTATCTCTTTTGTCGAAAATCAGCCGTTTTTGCTCGAACATTAAATGCCTCCAAATGGTATTTAATTAACTTCCCGGGGTGAAGAAACCCTTTTTGAGAACTCAGAGTGAGTAAATTGGCCATTTTCATGCACTTTTAACCATTCCATAAATCTTGTGTTTTGGGCCCTTGGAAGCATGAAAATCACTTTAAACATGCTAATTTTAGCTCTAACACTGATGATCCACCAACAAATGTGAACTGACGTTCAAAAATAAAACATTTGAAAACGGACCATTTTCCACATTTCTGAAGCATGACGTAATGGGGGGGTGTTATCTCTTTTGTCGAAAATCAGCCGTTTTTGCTCGAACATTAAATGCCTCCAAATGGTATTTAATTAACTTCCCGAGCCCCTGGAAGCATGAAAATCACTTTAAACATGCTAATTTTAGCTCTAACACTGATGATCCACCTACAAATGTGAACTGACGTTCAAAAATAAAACATTTGAAAACGGACCATTTTCCACATTTCTGAAGCATGACGTAATGGGGGGGTGTTATCTCTTTTGTCGAAAATCAGCCGTTTTTGCTCGAACATTAAATGCCTCCAAATGGTATTTAATTAACTTCCCGAGCCCCTGGAAGCATGAAAATCACTTTAAACATGCTAATTTTAGCTCTAACACTGATGATCCACCTACAAATGTGAACTGACGTTCAAAAATAAAACATTTGAAAACGGACCATTTTCCACATTTCTGAAGCATGACGTAATGGGGGGGTGTTATCTCTTTTGTTGAAAATCAACCGTTTTTGCTCGAACATTAAATGCCTCCAAATGGTATTTAATTAACTTCCCGAGCCCCTGGAAGCATGAAAATCACTTTAAACATGCTAATTTTAGCTCTAACACTGATGATCCACCTACAAATGTGAACTGACGTTCAAAAATAAAACATTTGAAAACGGACCATTTTCCACATTTCTGAAGCATGACGTAATGGGGGGGTGTTATCTCTTTTGTCGAAAATCAGCCGTTTTTGCTCGAACATTAAATGCCTCCAAATGGTATTTAATTAACTTCCCGAGCCCCTGGAAGCATGAAAATCACTTTAAACATGCTAATTTTAGCTCTAACACTGATGATCCACCTACAAATGTGAACTGACGTTCAAAAATAAAACATTTGAAAACGGACCATTTTCCACATTTCTGAAGCATGACGTAATGGGGGGGTGTTATTTCTTTTGTCGAAAATCAGCCGTTTTTGCTCGAACATTAAATGCCTCCAAATGGTATTTAATTAACTTCCCGGGGTGAAGAAACCCTTTTTGAGAACTCAGAGTGAGTAAATTGGCCATTTTCATGCACTTTTAACCATTCCATAAATCTTGTGTTTTGGGCCCCTGGAAGCATGAAAATCACTTTAAACATGCTAATTTTAGCTCTAACACTGATGATCCACCTACAAATGTGAACTGACGTTCAAAAATAAAACATTTGAAAACGGACCATTTTCCACATTTCTGAAGCATGACGTAATGGGGGGGTGTTATCTCTTTTGTCGAAAATCAGCCGTTTTTGCTCGAACATTAAATGCCTCCAAATGGTATTTAATTAACTTCCCGAGCCCCTGGAAGCATGAAAATCACTTTAAACATGCTAATTTTAGCTCTAACACTGATGATCCACCTACAAATGTGAACTGACGTTCAAAAATAAAACATTTGAAAACGGACCATTTTCCACATTTCTGAAGCATGACGTAATGGGGGGGAGTTATCTCTTTTGTCGAAAATCAGCCGTTTTTGCTCGAACATTAAATGCCTCCAAATGGTATTTAATTAACTTCCCGAGCCCCTGGAAGCATGAAAATCACTTTAAACATGCTAATTTTAGCTCTAACACTGATGATCCACCTACAAATGTGAACTGACGTTCAAAAATAAAACATTTGAAACGGACCATTTTCCACATTTCTGAAGCATGACGTAATGGGGGGGTGTTATCTCTTTTGTCGAAAATCAGCCGTTTTTGCTCGAACATTAAATGCCTCCAAATGGTATTTATTTCACTTCCCGAGCCCCTGGAAGCATGAAAATCACTTTAAACATGCTAATTTTAGCTCTAACACTGATGATCCACCTACAAATGTGAACTGACGTTCAAAAATAAAACATTTGAAAACGGACCATTTTCCACATTTCTGAAGCATGACGTAATGGGGGGGTGTTATCTCTTTTGTCGAAAATCAGCCGTTTTTGCTCGAACATTAAATGCCTCCAAATGGTATTTAATTAACTTCCCGGGGTGAAGAAACCCTTTTTGAGAACTCAGAGTGAGTAAATTGGCCATTTTCATGCACTTTTAACCATTCCATAAATCTTGTGTTTTGGGCCCCTGGAAGCATGAAAATCACTTTAAACATGCTAATTTTAGCTCTAACACTGATGATCCACCTACAAATGTGAACTGACGTTCAAAAATAAAACATTTGAAAACGGACCATTTTCCACATTTCTGAAGCATGACGTAATGGGGGGGTGTTATCTCTTTTGTTGAAAATCAACCGTTTTTGCTCGAACATTAAATGCCTCCAAATGGTATTTAATTAACTTCCCGAGCCCCTGGAAGCATGAAAATCACTTTAAACATGCTAATTTTAGCTCTAACACTGATGATCCACCTACAAATGTGAACTGACGTTCAAAAATAAAACATTTGAAAACGGACCATTTTCCACATTTCTGAAGCATGACGTAATGGGGGGGTGTTATCTCTTTTGTCGAAAATCAGCCGTTTTTGCTCGAACATTAAATGCCTCCAAATGGTATTTAATTAACTTCCCGAGCCCCTGGAAGCATGAAAATCACTTTAAACATGCTAATTTTAGCTCTAACACTGATGATCCACCTACAAATGTGAACTGACGTTCAAAAATAAAACATTTGAAAACTGACCATTTTCCACATTTCTGAAGCATGATGTAATGGGGGGGTGTTATCTCTTTTGTCGAAAATCAGCCGTTTTTGCTCGAACATTAAATGCCTCCAAATGGTATTTAATTAACTTCCCGGGGTGAAGAAACCCTTTTTGAGAACTCAGAGTGAGTAAATTGGCCATTTTCATGCACTTTTAACCATTCCATAAATCTTGTGTTTTGGGCCCCTGGAAGCATGAAAATCACTTTAAACATGCTAATTTTAGCTCTAACACTGATGATCCACCTACAAATGTGAACTGACGTTCAAAAATAAAACATTTGAAAACGGACCATTTTCCACATTTCTGAAGCATGACGTAATGGGGGGGTGTTATCTCTTTTGTCGAAAATCAGCCGTTTTTGCTCCTCGAACATTAAATGCCTCCAAATGGTATTTAATTAACTTCCCGAGCCCCTGGAAGCATGAAAATCACTTTAAACATGCTAATTTTAGCTCTAACACTGATGATCCACCTACAAATGTGAACTGACGTTCAAAAATAAAACATTTGAAAACGGACCATTTTCCACATTTCTGAAGCATGACGTAATGGGGGGGAGTTATCTCTTTTGTCGAAAATCAGCCGTTTTTGCTCGAACATTAAATGCCTCCAAATGGTATTTAATTAACTTCCCGAGCCCCTGGAAGCATGAAAATCACTTTAAACATGCTAATTTTAGCTCTAACACTGATGATCCACCTACAAATGTGAACTGACGTTCAAAAATAAAACATTTGAAACGGACCATTTTCCACATTTCTGAAGCATGACGTAATGGGGGGGTGTTATCTCTTTTGTCGAAAATCAGCCGTTTTTGCTCGAACATTAAATGCCTCCAAATGGTATTTATTTCACTTCCCGAGCCCCTGGAAGCATGAAAATCACTTTAAACATGCAAATTTTAGCTCTAACACTGATGATCCACCTACAAATGTGAACTGACGTTCAAAAATAAAACATTTGAAAACGGACCATTTTCCACATTTCTGAAGCATGACGTAATGGGGGGGTGTTATCTCTTTTGTCGAAAATCAGCCGTTTTTGCTCGAACATTAAATGCCTCCAAATGGTATTTAATTAACTTCCCGAGCCCCTGGAAGCATGAAAATCACTTTAAACATGCTAATTTTAGCTCTAACACTGATGATCCACCTACAAATGTGAACTGACGTTCAAAAATAAAACATTTGAAAACGGACCATTTTCCACATTTCTGAAGCATGACGTAATGGGGGGGTGTTATCTCTTTTGTCGAAAATCAGCCGTTTTTGCTCGAACATTAAATGCCTCCAAATGGTATTTAATTAACTTCCCGGGGTGAAGAAACCTTTTTTGAGAACTCAGAGTGAGTAAATTGGCCATTTTCATGCACTTTTAACCATTCCATAAATCTTGTGTTTTGGGCCCCTGGAAGCATGAAAATCACTTTAAACATGCTAATTTTAGCTCTAACACTGATGATCCACCTACAAATGTGAACTGACGTTCAAAAATAAAACATTTGAAAACGGACCATTTTCCACATTTCTGAAGCATGACGTAATGGGGGGGTGTTATCTCTTTTGTCGAAAATCAGCCGTTTTTGCTCGAACATTAAATGCCTCCAAATGGTATTTAATTAACTTCCCGAGCCCCTGGAAGCATGAAAATCACTTTAAACATGCTAATTTTAGCTCTAACACTGATGATCCACCTACAAATGTGAACTGACGTTCAAAAATAAAACATTTGAAAACGGACCATTTTCCACATTTCTGAAGCATGACGTAATGGGGGGGTGTTATCTCTTTTGTCGAAAATCAGCCGTTTTTGCTCGAACATTAAATGCCTCCAAATGGTATTTAATTAACTTCCCGGGGTGAAGAAACCCTGTTTGAGAACTCAGAGTGAGTAAATTGGCCATTTTCATGCACTTTTAACCATTCCATAAATCTTGTGTTTTGGGCCCCTGGAAGCATGAAAATCACTTTAAACATGCTAATTTTAGCTCTAACACTGATGATCCACCTACAAATGTGAACTGACGTTCAAAAATAAAACATTTGAAAACGGACCATTTTCCACATTTCTGAAGCATGACGTAATAGGGGGGTGTTATCTCTTTTGTCGAAAATCAGCCGTTTTTGCTCGAACATTAAATGCCTCCAAATGGTATTTAATTAACTTCCCGGGGTGAAGAAACCCTTTTTGAGAACTCAGAGTGAGTAAATTGGCCATTTTCATGCACTTTTAACCATTCCATAAATCTTGTGTTTTGGGCCCTTGGAAGCATGAAAATCACTTTAAACATGCTAATTTTAGCTCTAACACTGATGATCCACCTACAAATGTGAACTGACGTTCAAAAATAAAACATTTGAAAACGGACCATTTTCCACATTTCTGAAGCATGACGTAATGGGGGGGTGTTATCTCTTTTGTCGAAAATCAGCCGTTTTTGCTCGAACATTAAATGCCTCCAAATGGTATTTAATTAACTTCCCGAGCCCCTGGAAGCATGAAAATCACTTTAAACATGCTAATTTTAGCTCTAACACTGATGATCCACCTACAAATGTGAACTGACGTTCAAAAATAAAACATTTGAAAACGGACCATTTTCCACATTTCTGAAGCATGACGTAATGGGGGGGTGTTATCTCTTTTGTCGAAAATCAGCTGTTTTTGCTCGAACATTAAATGCCTCCAAATGGTATTTAATTAACTTCCCGGGGTGAAGAAACCCTTTTTGAGAACTCAGAGTGAGTAAATTGGCCATTTTCATGCACTTTTAACCATTCCATAAATCTTGTGTTTTGGGCCCCTGGAAGCATGAAAATCACTTTAAACATGCTAATTTTAGCTCTAACACTGATGATCCACCTACAAATGTGAACTGACGTTCAAAAATAAAACATTTGAAAACGGACCATTTTCCACATTTCTGAAGCATGACGTAATGGGGGGGTGTTATCTCTTTTGTCGAAAATCAGCCGTTTTTGCTCGAACATTAAATGCCTCCAAATGGTATTTAATTAACTTCCCGAGCCCCTGGAAGCATGAAAATCACTTTAAACATGCTAATTTTAGCTCTAACACTGATGATCCACCTACAAATGTGAACTGACGTTCAAAAATAAAACATTTGAAAACGGACCATTTTCCACATTTCTGAAGCATGACGTAATGGGGGGGTGTTATCTCTTTTGTCGAAAATCAGCTGTTTTTGCTCGAACATTAAATGCCTCCAAATGGTATTTAATTAACTTCCCGGGGTGAAGAAACCCTTTTTGAGAACTCAGAGTGAGTAAATTGGCCATTTTCATGCACTTTTAACCATTCCATAAATCTTGTGTTTTGGGCCCCTGGAAGCATGAAAATCACTTTAAACATGCTAATTTTAGCTCTAACACTGATGATCCACCTACAAATGTGAACTGACGTTCAAAAATAAAACATTTGAAAACGGACCATTTTCCACATTTCTGAAGCATGACGTAATGGGGGGGTGTTATCTCTTTTGTCGAAAATCAGCCGTTTTTGCTCGAACATTAAATGCCTCCAAATGGTATTTAATTAACTTCCCGAGCCCCTGGAAGCATGAAAATCACTTTAAACATGCTAATTTTAGCTCTAACACTGATGATCCACCTACAAATGTGAACTGACGTTCAAAAATAAAACATTTGAAAACGGACCATTTTCCACATTTCTGAAGCATGACGTAATGGGGGGGTGTTATCTCTTTTGTCGAAAATCAGCCGTTTTTGCTCGAACATTAAATGCCTCCAAATGGTATTTAATTAACTTCCCGGGGTGAAGAAACCCTGTTTGAGAACTCAGAGTGAGTAAATTGGCCATTTTCATGCACTTTTAACCATTCCATAAATCTTGTGTTTTGGGCCCCTGGAAGCATGAAAATCACTTTAAACATGCTAATTTTAGCTCTAACACTGATGATCCACCTACAAATGTGAACTGACGTTCAAAAATAAAACATTTGAAAACGGACCATTTTCCACATTTCTGAAGCATGACGTAATGGGGGGGTGTTATCTCTTTTGTTGAAAATCAACCGTTTTTGCTCGAACATTAAATGCCTCCAAATGGTATTTAATTAACTTCCCGAGCCCCTGGAAGCATGAAAATCACTTTAAACATGCTAATTTTAGCTCTAACACTGATGATCCACCTACAAATGTGAACTGACGTTCAAAAATAAAACATTTGAAAACGGACCATTTTCCACATTTCTGAAGCATGACGTAATGGGGGGGTGTTATCTCTTTTGTCGAAAATCAGCCGTTTTTGCTCGAACATTAAATGCCTCCAAATGGTATTTAATTAACTTCCCGAGCCCCTGGAAGCATGAAAATCACTTTAAACATGCTAATTTTAGCTCTAACACTGATGATCCACCTACAAATGTGAACTGACGTTCAAAAATAAAACATTTGAAAACGGACCATTTTCCACATTTCTGAAGCATGACGTAATGGGGGGGTGTTATTTCTTTTGTCGAAAATCAGCCGTTTTTGCTCGAACATTAAATGCCTCCAAATGGTATTTAATTAACTTCCCGGGGTGAAGAAACCCTTTTTGAGAACTCAGAGTGAGTAAATTGGCCATTTTCATGCACTTTTAACCATTCCATAAATCTTGTGTTTTGGGCCCCTGGAAGCATGAAAATCACTTTAAACATGCTAATTTTAGCTCTAACACTGATGATCCACCTACAAATGTGAACTGACGTTCAAAAATAAAACATTTGAAAACGGACCATTTTCCACATTTCTGAAGCATGACGTAATGGGGGGGTGTTATCTCTTTTGTCGAAAATCAGCCGTTTTTGCTCGAACATTAAATGCCTCCAAATGGTATTTAATTAACTTCCCGAGCCCCTGGAAGCATGAAAATCACTTTAAAACATGCTAATTTTAGCTCTAACACTGATGATCCACCTACAAATGTGAACTGACGTTCAAAAATAAAACATTTGAAAACGGACCATTTTCCACATTTCTGAAGCATGACGTAATGGGGGGGAGTTATCTCTTTTGTCGAAAATCAGCCGTTTTTGCTCGAACATTAAATGCCTCCAAATGGTATT
Organism: Lissotriton vulgaris; assembly: GCF_964263255.1. Taxonomy (NCBI): domain Eukaryota; kingdom Metazoa; phylum Chordata; class Amphibia; order Caudata; family Salamandridae; genus Lissotriton; species Lissotriton vulgaris. Next base: position 52,377 of record NW_028242603.1, read on the forward strand.
TAATTAACTTCCCGAGCCCCTGGAAGCATGAAAATCACTTTAAACATGCTAATTTTAGCTCTAACACTGATGATCCACCTACAAATGTGAACTGACGTTCAAAAATAAAACATTTGAAACGGACCATTTTCCACATTTCTGAAGCATGACGTAATGGGGGGGTGTTATCTCTTTTGTCGAAAATCAGCCGTTTTTGCTCGAACATTAAATGCCTCCAAATGGTATTTATTTCACTTCCCGAGCCCCTGGAAGCATGAAAATCACTTTAAACATGCTAATTTTAGCTCTAACACTGATGATCCACCTACAAATGTGAACTGACGTTCAAAAATAAAACATTTGAAAACGGACCATTTTCCACATTTCTGAAGCATGACGTAATGGGGGGGTGTTATCTCTTTTGTCGAAAATCAGCCGTTTTTGCTCGAACATTAAATGCCTCCAAATGGTATTTAATTAACTTCCCGGGGTGAAGAAACCCTTTTTGAGAACTCAGAGTGAGTAAATTGGCCATTTTCATGCACTTTTAACCATTCCATAAATCTTGTGTTTTGGGCCCCTGGAAGCATGAAAATCACTTTAAACATGCTAATTTTAGCTCTAACACTGATGATCCACCTACAAATGTGAACTGACGTTCAAAAATAAAACATTTGAAAACGGACCATTTTCCACATTTCTGAAGCATGACGTAATGGGGGGGTGTTATCTCTTTTGTCGAAAATCAGCCGTTTTTGCTCGAACATTAAATGCCTCCAAATGGTATTTAATTAACTTCCCGAGCCCCTGGAAGCATGAAAATCACTTTAAACATGCTAATTTTAGCTCTAATACTGATGATCCACCTACAAATGTGAACTGACGTTCAAAAATAAAACATTTGAAAACGGACCATTTTCCACATTTCTGAAGCATGACGTAATGGGGGGGTGTTATCTCTTTTGTCGAAAATCAGCTGTTTTTGCTCGAACATTAAATGCCTCCAAATGGTATTTAATTAACTTCCCGGGGTGAAGAAACCCTTTTTGAGAACTCAGAGTGAGTAAATTGGCCATTTTCATGCACTTTTAACCATTCCATAAATCTTGTGTTTTGGGCCCCTGGAAGCATGAAAATCACTTTAAACATGCTAATTTTAGCTCTAACACTGATGATCCACCTACAAATGTGAACTGACGTTCAAAAATAAAACATTTGAAAACGGACCATTTTCCACATTTCTGAAGCATGACGTAATGGGGGGGTGTTATCTCTTTTGTCGAAAATCAGCCGTTTTTGCTCGAACATTAAATGCCTCCAAATGGTATTTAATTAACTTCCCGAGCCCCTGGAAGCATGAAAATCACTTTAAACATGCTAATTTTAGCTCTAACACTGATGATCCACCTACAAATGTGAACTGACGTTCAAAAATAAAACATTTGAAAACGGACCATTTTCCACATTTCTGAAGCATGACGTAATGGGGGGGTGTTATCTCTTTTGTCGAAAATCAGCCGTTTTTGCTCGAACATTAAATGCCTCCAAATGGTATTTAATTAACTTCCCGGGGTGAAGAAACCCTGTTTGAGAACTCAGAGTGAGTAAATTGGCCATTTTACATGCACTTTTAACCATTCCATAAATCTTGTGTTTTGGGCCCCTGGAAGCATGAAAATCACTTTAAACATGCTAATTTTAGCTCTAACACTGATGATCCACCTACAAATGTGAACTGACGTTCAAAAATAAAACATTTGAAAACGGACCATTTTCCACATTTCTGAAGCATGACGTAATAGGGGGGTGTTATCTCTTTTGTCGAAAATCAGCCGTTTTTGCTCGAACATTAAATGCCTCCAAATGGTATTTAATTAACTTCCCGGGGTGAAGAAACCCTTTTTGAGAACTCAGAGTGAGTAAATTGGCCATTTTCATGCACTTTTAACCATTCCATAAATCTTGTGTTTTGGGCCCTTGGAAGCATGAAAATCACTTTAAACATGCTAATTTTAGCTCTAACACTGATGATCCACCTACAAATGTGAACTGACGTTCAAAAATAAAACATTTGAAAACGGACCATTTTCCACATTTCTGAAGCATGACGTAATGGGGGGGTGTTATCTCTTTTGTCGAAAATCAGCCGTTTTTGCTCGAACATTAAATGCCTCCAAATGGTATTTAATTAACTTCCCGAGCCCCTGGAAGCATGAAAATCACTTTAAACATGCTAATTTTAGCTCTAACACTGATGATCCACCTACAAATGTGAACTGACGTTCAAAAATAAAACATTTGAAAACGGACCATTTTCCACATTTCTGAAGCATGACGTAATGGGGGGGTGTTATCTCTTTTGTCGAAAATCAGCTGTTTTTGCTCGAACATTAAATGCCTCCAAATGGTATTTAATTAACTTCCCGGGGTGAAGAAACCCTTTTTGAGAACTCAGAGTGAGTAAATTGGCCATTTTCATGCACTTTTAACCATTCCATAAATCTTGTGTTTTGGGCCCCTGGAAGCATGAAAATCACTTTAAACATGCTAATTTTAGCTCTAACACTGATGATCCACCTACAAATGTGAACTGACGTTCAAAAATAAAACATTTGAAAACGGACCATTTTCCACATTTCTGAAGCATGACGTAATGGGGGGGTGTTATCTCTTTTGTCGAAAATCAGCCGTTTTTGCTCGAACATTAAATGCCTCCAAATTGTATTTAATTAACTTCCCGGGGTGAAGAAACCCTTTTTGAGAACTCAGAGTGAGTAAATTGACCATTTTCATGCACTTTTAACCATTCCATAAATCTTGTGTTTTGGGCCCCTGGAAGCATGAAAATCACTTTAAACATGCTAATTTTAGCTCTAACACTGATGATCCACCTACAAATGTGAACTGACGTTCAAAAATAAAACATTTGAAAACGGACCATTTTCCACATTTCTGAAGCATGACGTAATGGGGGGGTGTTATCTCTTTTGTCGAAAATCAGCTGTTTTTGCTCGAACATTAAATGCCTCCAAATGGTATTTAATTAACTTCCCGGGGTGAAGAAACCCTTTTTGAGAACTCAGAGTGAGTAAATTGGCCATTTTCATGCACTTTTAACCATTCCATAAATCTTGTGTTTTGGGCCCCTGGAAGCATGAAAATCACTTTAAACATGCTAATTTTAGCTCTAACACTGATGATCCACCTACAAATGTGAACTGACGTTCAAAAATAAAACATTTGAAAACGGACCATTTTCCACATTTCTGAAGCATGACGTAATGGGGGGGTGTTATCTCTTTTGTCGAAAATCAGCCGTTTTTGCTCGAACATTAAATGCCTCCAAATGGTATTTAATTAACTTCCCGAGCCCCTGGAAGCATGAAAATCACTTTAAACATGCTAATTTTAGCTCTAACACTGATGATCCACCTACAAATGTGAACTGACGTTCAAAAATAAAACATTTGAAAACGGACCATTTTCCACATTTCTGAAGCATGACGTAATGGGGGGGTGTTATCTCTTTTGTCGAAAATCAGCCGTTTTTGCTCGAACATTAAATGCCTCCAAATGGTATTTAATTAACTTCCCGGGGTGAAGAAACCCTGTTTGAGAACTCAGAGTGAGTAAATTGGCCATTTTCATGCACTTTTAACCATTCCATAAATCTTGTGTTTTGGGCCCCTGGAAGCATGAAAATCACTTTAAACATGCTAATTTTAGCTCTAACACTGATGATCCACCTACAAATGTGAACTGACGTTCAAAAATAAAACATTTGAAAACGGACCATTTTCCACATTTCTGAAGCATGACGTAATGGGGGGGTGTTATCTCTTTTGTCGAAAATCAGCAGTTTTTGCTCGAACATGAAATGCCTCCAAATGGTATTTATTTCACTTCCCGAGCCCCTGGAAGCATGAAAATCACTTTAAACATGCTAATTTTAGCTCTAACACTGATGATCCACCTACAAATGTGAACTGACGATCAAAAATAAAACATTTGAAAACGGACCGTTTTCCACATTTCTGAAGCATGACGTAATGGGGGGGTGTTATCTCTTTTGTCGAAAATCAGCCGTTTTTGCTCGAACATTAAATGCCTCCAAATGGTATTTAATTAACTTCCCGAGCCCCTGGAAGCATGAAAATCACTTTAAACATGCTAATTTTAGCTCTAACACTGATGATCCACCTACAAATGTGAACTGACGTTCAAAAATAAAACATTTGAAAACGGACCATTTTCCACATTTCTGAAGCATGACGTAATAGGGGGGTGTTATCTCTTTTGTCGAAAATCAGCCGTTTTTGCTCGAACATTAAATGCCTCCAAATGGTATTTAATTAACTTCCCGGGGTGAAGAAACCCTTTTTGAGAACTCAGAGTGAGTAAATTGGCCATTTTCATGCACTTTTAACCATTCCATAAATCTTGTGTTTTGGGCCCTTGGAAGCATGAAAATCACTTTAAACATGCTAATTTTAGCTCTAACACTGATGATCCACCAACAAATGTGAACTGACGTTCAAAAATAAAACATTTGAAAACGGACCATTTTCCACATTTCTGAAGCATGACGTAATGGGGGGGTGTTATCTCTTTTGTCGAAAATCAGCCGTTTTTGCTCGAACATTAAATGCCTCCAAATGGTATTTAATTAACTTCCCGAGCCCCTGGAAGCATGAAAATCACTTTAAACATGCTAATTTTAGCTCTAACACTGATGATCCACCTACAAATGTGAACTGACGTTCAAAAATAAAACATTTGAAAACGGACCATTTTCCACATTTCTGAAGCATGACGTAATGGGGGGGTGTTATCTCTTTTGTCGAAAATCAGCCGTTTTTGCTCGAACATTAAATGCCTCCAAATGGTATTTAATTAACTTCCCGAGCCCCTGGAAGCATGAAAATCACTTTAAACATGCTAATTTTAGCTCTAACACTGATGATCCACCTACAAATGTGAACTGACGTTCAAAAATAAAACATTTGAAAACGGACCATTTTCCACATTTCTGAAGCATGACGTAATGGGGGGGTGTTATCTCTCTTTTGTTGAAAATCAACCGTTTTTGCTCGAACATTAAATGCCTCCAAATGGTATTTAATTAACTTCCCGAGCCCCTGGAAGCATGAAAATCACTTTAAACATGCTAATTTTAGCTCTAACACTGATGATCCACCTACAAATGTGAACTGACGTTCAAAAATAAAACATTTGAAAACGGACCATTTTCCACATTTCTGAAGCATGACGTAATGGGGGGGTGTTATCTCTTTTGTCGAAAATCAGCCGTTTTTGCTCGAACATTAAATGCCTCCAAATGGTATTTAATTAACTTCCCGAGCCCCTGGAAGCATGAAAATCACTTTAAACATGCTAATTTTAGCTCTAACACTGATGATCCACCTACAAATGTGAACTGACGTTCAAAAATAAAACATTTGAAAACGGACCATTTTCCACATTTCTGAAGCATGACGTAATGGGGGGGTGTTATTTCTTTTGTCGAAAATCAGCCGTTTTTGCTCGAACATTAAATGCCTCCAAATGGTATTTAATTAACTTCCCGGGGTGAAGAAACCCTTTTTGAGAACTCAGAGTGAGTAAATTGGCCATTTTCATGCACTTTTAACCATTCCATAAATCTTGTGTTTTGGGCCCCTGGAAGCATGAAAATCACTTTAAACATGCTAATTTTAGCTCTAACACTGATGATCCACCTACAAATGTGAACTGACGTTCAAAAATAAAACATTTGAAAACGGACCATTTTCCACATTTCTGAAGCATGACGTAATGGGGGGGTGTTATCTCTTTTGTCGAAAATCAGCCGTTTTTGCTCGAACATTAAATGCCTCCAAATGGTATTTAATTAACTTCCCGAGCCCCTGGAAGCATGAAAATCACTTTAAACATGCTAATTTTAGCTCTAACACTGATGATCCACCTACAAATGTGAACTGACGTTCAAAAATAAAACATTTGAAAACGGACCATTTTCCACATTTCTGAAGCATGACGTAATGGGGGGGAGTTATCTCTTTTGTCGAAAATCAGCCGTTTTTGCTCGAACATTAAATGCCTCCAAATGGTATTTAATTAACTTCCCGAGCCCCTGGAAGCATGAAAATCACTTTAAACATGCTAATTTTAGCTCTAACACTGATGATCCACCTACAAATGTGAACTGACGTTCAAAAATAAAACATTTGAAACGGACCATTTTCCACATTTCTGAAGCATGACGTAATGGGGGGGTGTTATCTCTTTTGTCGAAAATCAGCCGTTTTTGCTCGAACATTAAATGCCTCCAAATGGTATTTATTTCACTTCCCGAGCCCCTGGAAGCATGAAAATCACTTTAAACATGCTAATTTTAGCTCTAACACTGATGATCCACCTACAAATGTGAACTGACGTTCAAAAATAAAACATTTGAAAACGGACCATTTTCCACATTTCTGAAGCATGACGTAATGGGGGGGTGTTATCTCTTTTGTCGAAAATCAGCCGTTTTTGCTCGAACATTAAATGCCTCCAAATGGTATTTAATTAACTTCCCGGGGTGAAGAAACCCTTTTTGAGAACTCAGAGTGAGTAAATTGGCCATTTTCATGCACTTTTAACCATTCCATAAATCTTGTGTTTTGGGCCCCTGGAAGCATGAAAATCACTTTAAACATGCTAATTTTAGCTCTAACACTGATGATCCACCTACAAATGTGAACTGACGTTCAAAAATAAAACATTTGAAAACGGACCATTTTCCACATTTCTGAAGCATGACGTAATGGGGGGGTGTTATCTCTTTTGTCGAAAATCAGCCGTTTTTGCTCGAACATTAAATGCCTCCAAATGGTATTTAATTAACTTCCCGAGCCCCTGGAAGCATGAAAATCACTTTAAACATGCTAATTTTAGCTCTAACACTGATGATCCACCTACAAATGTGAACTGACGTTCAAAAATAAAACATTTGAAAACGGACCATTTTCCACATTTCTGAAGCATGACGTAATGGGGGGGTGTTATCTCTTTTGTCGAAAATCAGCTGTTTTTGCTCGAACATTAAATGCCTCCAAATGGTATTTAATTAACTTCCCGGGGTGAAGAAACCCTTTTTGAGAACTCAGAGTGAGTAAATTGGCCATTTTCATGCACTTTTAACCATTCCATAAATCTTGTGTTTTGGGCCCCTGGAAGCATGAAAATCACTTTAAACATGCTAATTTTAGCTCTAACACTGATGATCCACCTACAAATGTGAACTGACGTTCAAAAATAAAACATTTGAAAACGGACCATTTTCCACATTTCTGAAGCATGACGTAATGGGGGGGTGTTATCTCTTTTGTCGAAAATCAGCCGTTTTTGCTCGAACATTAAATGCCTCCAAATGGTATTTAATTAACTTCCCGAGCCCCTGGAAGCATGAAAATCACTTTAAACATGCTAATTTTAGCTCTAACACTGATGATCCACCTACAAATGTGAACTGACGTTCAAAAATAAAACATTTGAAAACGGACCATTTTCCACATTTCTGAAGCATGACGTAATGGGGGGGTGTTATCTCTTTTGTCGAAAATCAGCCGTTTTTGCTCGAACATTAAATGCCTCCAAATGGTATTTAATTAACTTCCCGGGGTGAAGAAACCCTGTTTGAGAACTCAGAGTGAGTAAATTGGCCATTTTACATGCACTTTTAACCATTCCATAAATCTTGTGTTTTGGGCCCCTGGAAGCATGAAAATCACTTTAAACATGCTAATTTTAGCTCTAACACTGATGATCCACCTACAAATGTGAACTGACGTTCAAAAATAAAACATTTGAAAACGGACCATTTTCCACATTTCTGAAGCATGACGTAATAGGGGGGTGTTATCTCTTTTGTCGAAAATCAGCCGTTTTTGCTCGAACATTAAATGCCTCCAAATGGTATTTAATTAACTTCCCGGGGTGAAGAAACCCTTTTTGAGAACTCAGAGTGAGTAAATTGGCCATTTTCATGCACTTTTAACCATTCCATAAATCTTGTGTTTTGGGCCCTTGGAAGCATGAAAATCACTTTAAACATGCTAATTTTAGCTCTAACACTGATGATCCACCTACAAATGTGAACTGACGTTCAAAAATAAAACATTTGAAAACGGACCATTTTCCACATTTCTGAAGCATGACGTAATGGGGGGGTGTTATCTCTTTTGTCGAAAATCAGCCGTTTTTGCTCGAACATTAAATGCCTCCAAATGGTATTTAATTAACTTCCCGAGCCCCTGGAAGCATGAAAATCACTTTAAACATGCTAATTTTAGCTCTAACACTGATGATCCACCTACAAATGTGAACTGACGTTCAAAAATAAAACATTTGAAAACGGACCATTTTCCACATTTCTGAAGCATGACGTAATGGGGGGGTGTTATCTCTTTTGTCGAAAATCAGCTGTTTTTGCTCGAACATTAAATGCCTCCAAATGGTATTTAATTAACTTCCCGGGGTGAAGAAACCCTTTTTGAGAACTCAGAGTGAGTAAATTGGCCATTTTCATGCACTTTTAACCATTCCATAAATCTTGTGTTTTGGGCCCCTGGAAGCATGAAAATCACTTTAAACATGCTAATTTTAGCTCTAACACTGATGATCCACCTACAAATGTGAACTGACGTTCAAAAATAAAACATTTGAAAACGGACCATTTTCCACATTTCTGAAGCATGACGTAATGGGGGGGTGTTATCTCTTTTGTCAAAAATCAGCCGTTTTTGCTCGAACATTAAATGCCTCCAAATTGTATTTAATTAACTTCCCGGGGTGAAGAAACCCTTTTTGAGAACTCAGAGTGAGTAAATTGACCATTTTCATGCACTTTTAACCATTCCATAAATCTTGTGTTTTGGGCCCCTGGAAGCATGAAAATCACTTTAAACATGCTAATTTTAGCTCTAACACTGATGATCCACCTACAAATGTGAACTGACGTTCAAAAATAAAACATTTGAAAACGGACCATTTTCCACATTTCTGAAGCATGACGTAATGGGGGGGTGTTATCTCTTTTGTCGAAAATCAGCTGTTTTTGCTCGAACATTAAATGCCTCCAAATGGTATTTAATTAACTTCCCGGGGTGAAGAAACCCTTTTTGAGAACTCAGAGTGAGTAAATTGGCCATTTTCATGCACTTTTAACCATTCCATAAATCTTGTGTTTTGGGCCCCTGGAAGCATGAAAATCACTTTAAACATGCTAATTTTAGCTCTAACACTGATGATCCACCTACAAATGTGAACTGACGTTCAAAAATAAAACATTTGAAAACGGACCATTTTCCACATTTCTGAAGCATGACGTAATGGGGGGGGTGTTATCTCTTTTGTCGAAAATCAGCCGTTTTTGCTCGAACATTAAATGCCTCCAAATGGTATTTAATTAACTTCCCGAGCCCCTGGAAGCATGAAAATCACTTTAAACATGCTAATTTTAGCTCTAACACTGATGATCCACCTACAAATGTGAACTGACGTTCAAAAATAAAACATTTGAAAACGGACCATTTTCCACATTTCTGAAGCATGACGTAATGGGGGGGTGTTATCTCTTTTGTCGAAAATCAGCCGTTTTTGCTCGAACATTAAATGCCTCCAAATGGTATTTAATTAACTTCCCGGGGTGAAGAAACCCTGTTTGAGAACTCAGAGTGAGTAAATTGGCCATTTTCATGCACTTTTAACCATTCCATAAATCTTGTGTTTTGGGCCCCTGGAAGCATGAAAATCACTTTAAACATGCTAATTTTAGCTCTAACACTGATGATCCACCTACAAATGTGAACTGACGTTCAAAAATAAAACATTTGAAAACGGACCATTTTCCACATTTCTGAAGCATGACGTAATGGGGGGGTGTTATCTCTTTTGTCGAAAATCAGCAGTTTTTGCTCGAACATGAAATGCCTCCAAATGGTATTTAATTAACTTCCCGAGCCCCTGAAGCATGAAAATCACTTTAAACATGCTAATTTTAGCTCTAACACTGATGATCCACCTACAAATGTGAACTGACGTTCAAAAATAAAACATTTGAAAACGGACCATTTTCCACATTTCTGAAGCATGACGTAATGGGGGGGTGTTATCTCTTTTGTCGAAAATCAGCCGTTTTTGCTCGAACATTAAATGCCTCCAAATGGTATTTAATTAACTTCCCGGGGTGAAGAAACCCTTTTTGAGAACTCAGAGTGAGTAAATTGGCCATTTTCATGCACTTTTAACCATTCCATAAATCTTGTGTTTTGGGCCCCTGGAAGCATGAAAATCACTTTAAACATGCTAATTTTAGCTCTAACACTGATGATCCACCTACAAATGTGAACTGACGTTCAAAAATAAAACATTTAAAAACGGACCATTTTCCACATTTCTGAAGCATGACGTAATGGGGGGGTGTTATCTCTTTTGTCGAAAATCAGCCGTTTTTGCTCGAACATTAAATGCCTCCAAATGGTATTTATTTCACTTCCCGAGCCCCTGGAAGCATGAAAATCACTTTAAACATGCTAATTTTAGCTCTAACACTGATGATCCACCTACAAATGTGAACTGACGATCAAAAATAAAACATTTGAAAACGGACCGTTTTCCACATTTCTGAAGCATGACGTAATGGGGGGGTGTTATCTCTTTTGTCGAAAATCAGCCGTTTTTGCTCGAACATTAAATGCCTCCAAATGGTATTTAATTAACTTCCCGAGCCCCTGGAAGCATGAAAATCACTTTAAACATGCTAATTTTAGCTCTAACACTGATGATCCACCTACAAATGTGAACTGACGTTCAAAAATAAAACATTTGAAAACGGACCATTTTCCACATTTCTGAAGCATGACGTAATAGGGGGGTGTTATCTCTTTTGTCGAAAATCAGCCGTTTTTGCTCGAACATTAAATGCCTCCAAATGGTATTTAATTAACTTCCCGGGGTGAAGAAACCCTTTTTGAGAACTCAGAGTGAGTAAATTGGCCATTTTCATGCACTTTTAACCATTCCATAAATCTTGTGTTTTGGGCCCTTGGAAGCATGAAAATCACTTTAAACATGCTAATTTTAGCTCTAACACTGATGATCCACCAACAAATGTGAACTGACGTTCAAAAATAAAACATTTGAAAACGGACCATTTTCCACATTTCTGAAGCATGACGTAATGGGGGGGTGTTATCTCTTTTGTCGAAAATCAGCCGTTTTTGCTCGAACATTAAATGCCTCCAAATGGTATTTAATTAACTTCCCGAGCCCCTGGAAGCATGAAAATCACTTTAAACATGCTAATTTTAGCTCTAACACTGATGATCCACCTACAAATGTGAACTGACGTTCAAAAATAAAACATTTGAAAACGGACCATTTTCCACATTTCTGAAGCATGACGTAATGGGGGGGTGTTATCTCTTTTGTCGAAAATCAGCCGTTTTTGCTCGAACATTAAATGCCTCCAAATGGTATTTAATTAACTTCCCGAGCCCCTGGAAGCATGAAAATCACTTTAAACATGCTAATTTTAGCTCTAACACTGATGATCCACCTACAAATGTGAACTGACGTTCAAAAATAAAACATTTGAAAACGGACCATTTTCCACATTTCTGAAGCATGACGTAATGGGGGGGTGTTATCTCTTTTGTCGAAAATCAGCCGTTTTTGCTCGAACATTAAATGCCTCCAAATGGTATTTAATTAACTTCCCGGGGTGAAGAAACCCTTTTTGAGAACTCAGAGTGAGTAAATTGGCCATTTTCATGCACTTTTAACCATTCCATAAATCTTGTGTTTTGGGCCCCTGGAAGCATGAAAATCACTTTAAACATGCTAATTTTAGCTCTAACACTGATGATCCACCTACAAATGTGAACTGACGTTCAAAAATAAAACATTTGAAAACGGACCATTTTCCACATTTCTGAAGCATGACGTAATGGGGGGGTGTTATCTCTTTTGTCGAAAATCAGCCGTTTTTGCTCGAACATTAAATGCCTCCAAATGGTATTTAATTAACTTCCCGAGCCCCTGGAAGCATGAAAATCACTTTAAACATGCTAATTTTAGCTCTAACACTGATGATCCACCTACAAATGTGAACTGACGTTCAAAAATAAAACATTTGAAAACGGACCATTTTCCACATTTCTGAAGCATGACGTAATGGGGGGGTGTTATCTCTTTTGTCGAAAATCAGCCGTTTTTGCTCGAACATTAAATGCCTCCAAATGGTATTTAATTAACTTCCCGGGGTGAAGAAACCCTTTTTGAGAACTCAGAGTGAGTAAATTGGCCATTTTCATGCACTTTTAACCATTCCATAAATCTTGTGTTTTGGGCCCCTGGAAGCATGAAAATCACTTTAAACATGCTAATTTTAGCTCTAACACTGATGATCCACCTACAAATGTGAACTGACGTTCAAAAATAAAACATTTGAAAACGGACCATTTTCCACATTTCTGAAGCATGACGTAATGGGGGGGTGTTATCTCTTTTGTCGAAAATCGGCCGTTTTTGCTCGAACATTAAATGCCTCCAAATGGTATTTATTTCACTTCCCGGGGTGAAGAAACCCTTTTTGAGAACTCAGAGTGAGTAAATTGGCCATTTTCATGCACTTTTAACCATTCCATTAATCTTGTGTTTTGGGCCCCTGGAAGCATGAAAATCACTTTAAACATGCTAATTTTAGCTCTAACACTGATGATCCACCTACAAATGTGAACTGACGTTCAAAAATAAAACATTTGAAAACGGACCATTTTCCACATTTCTGAAGCATGACGTAATGGGGGGTGTTATCTCTTTTGTCGAAAATCAGCCATTTTTGCTCGAACATTAAATGCCTCCAAATGGTATTTAATTAACTTCCCGGGGTGAAGAAACCCTTTTTGAGAACTCAGAGTGAGTAAATTGGCCATTTTCATGCACTTTTAACCATTCCATAAATCTTGTGTTTTGGGCCCCTGGAAGCATGAAAATCACTTTAAACATGCTAATTTTAGCTCTAACACTGATGATCCACCTACAAATGTGAACTGACGTTCAAAAATAAAACATTTGAAAACGGACCATTTTCCACATTTCTGAAGCATGACGTAATGGGGGGTTGTTATCTCTTTTGTCGAAAATCAGCCGTTTTTGCTCGAACATTAAATGCCTCCAAATGGTATTTATTTCACTTCCCGAGCCCCTGGAAGCATGAAAATCACTTTAAACATGCTAATTTTAGCTCTAACACTGATGATCCACCTACAAATGTGAACTGACGTTCAAAAATAAAACATTTGAAAACGGACCATTTTCCACATTTATGAAGCATGACGTAATGGGGGGGTTTTATCTCTTTTGTCGAAAATCAGCCGTTTTTGCTCGAACATTAAATGCCTCCAAATGGTATTTAATTAACTTCCCGGGGTGAAGAAACCCTTTTTGAGAACTCAGAGTGAGTAAATTGGCCATTTTCATGCACTTTTAACCATTCCATAAATCTTGTGTTTTGGGCCCCTGGAAGCATGAAAATCACTTTAAACATGCTAATTTTAGCTCTAACACTGATGATCCACCTACAAATGTGAACTGACGTTCAAAAATAAAACATTTGAAAACGGACCATTTTCCACATTTCTGAAGCATGACGTAATGGGGGGGGTGTTATCTCTTTTGTCGAAAATCAGCCGTTTTTGCTCGAACATTAAATGCCTCCAAATGGTATTTAATTAACTTCCCGAGCCCCTGGAAGCATGAAAATCACTTTAAACATGCTAATTTTAGCTCTAACACTGATGATCCACCTACAAATGTGAACTGACGTTCAAAAATAAAACATTTGAAAACGGACCATTTTCCACATTTCTGAAGCATGACGTAATGGGGGGCTGTTATCTCTTTTGTCGAAAATCAGCCGTTTTTGCTCGAACATTAAATGCCTCCAAATGGTATTTAATTAACTTCCCGGGGTGAAGAAACCCTTTTTGAGAACTCAGAGTGAGTAAATTGGCCATTTTCATGCACTTTTAACCATTCCATAAATCTTGTGTTTTGGGCCCTTGGAAGCATGAAAATCACTTTAAACATGCTAATTTTAGCTCTAACACTGATGATCCACCAACAAATGTGAACTGACGTTCAAAAATAAAACATTTGAAAACGGACCATTTTCCACATTTCTGAAGCATGACGTAATGGGGGGGTGTTATCTCTTTTGTCGAAAATCAGCCGTTTTTGCTCGAACATTAAATGCCTCCAAATGGTATTTAATTAACTTCCCGAGCCCCTGGAAGCATGAAAATCACTTTAAACATGCTAATTTTAGCTCTAACACTGATGATCCACCTACAAATGTGAACTGACGTTCAAAAATAAAACATTTGAAAACGGACCATTTTCCACATTTCTGAAGCATGACGTAATGGGGGGGTGTTATCTCTTTTGTCGAAAATCAGCCGTTTTTGCTCGAACATTAAATGCCTCCAAATGGTATTTAATTAACTTCCCGAGCCCCTGGAAGCATGAAAATCACTTTAAACATGCTAATTTTAGCTCTAACACTGATGATCCACCTACAAATGTGAACTGACGTTCAAAAATAAAACATTTGAAAACGGACCATTTTCCACATTTCTGAAGCATGACGTAATGGGGGGGTGTTATCTCTTTTGTCGAAAATCAGCCGTTTTTGCTCGAACATTAAATGCCTCCAAATGGTATTTAATTAACTTCCCGGGGTGAAGAAACCCTTTTTGAGAACTCAGAGTGAGTAAATTGGCCATTTTCATGCACTTTTAACCATTCCATAAATCTTGTGTTTTGGGCCCCTGGAAGCATGAAAATCACTTTAAACATGCTAATTTTAGCTCTAACACTGATGATCCACCTACAAATGTGAACTGACGTTCAAAAATAAAACATTTGAAAACGGACCATTTTCCACATTTCTGAAGCATGACGTAATGGGGGGGTGTTATCTCTTTTGTCGAAAATCAGCCGTTTTTGCTCGAACATTAAATGCCTCCAAATGGTATTTAATTAACTTCCCGAGCCCCTGGAAGCATGAAAATCACTTTAAACATGCTAATTTTAGCTCTAACACTGATGATCCACCTACAAATGTGAACTGACGTTCAAAAATAAAACATTTGAAAACGGACCATTTTCCACATTTCTGAAGCATGACGTAATGGGGGGGTGTTATCTCTTTTGTCGAAAATCAGCCGTTTTTGCTCGAACATTAAATGCCTCCAAATGGTATTTAATTAACTTCCCGGGGTGAAGAAACCCTTTTTGAGAACTCAGAGTGAGTAAATTGGCCATTTTCATGCACTTTTAACCATTCCATAAATCTTGTGTTTTGGGCCCCTGGAAGCATGAAAATCACTTTAAACATGCTAATTTTAGCTCTAACACTGATGATCCACCTACAAATGTGAACTGACGTTCAAAAATAAAACATTTGAAAACGGACCATTTTTCACATTTCTGAAGCATGACGTAATGGGGGGGTGTTATCTCTTTTGTCGAAAATCGGCCGTTTTTGCTCGAACATTAAATGCCTCCAAATGGTATTTATTTCACTTCCCGGGGTGAAGAAACCCTTTTTGAGAACTCAGAGTGAGTAAATTGGCCATTTTCATGCACTTTTAACCATTCCATTAATCTTGTGTTTTGGGCCCCTGGAAGCATGAAAATCACTTTAAACATGCTAATTTTAGCTCTAACACTGATGATCCACCTACAAATGTGAACTGACGTTCAAAAATAAAACATTTGAAAACGGACCATTTTCCACATTTCTGAAGCATGACGTAATGGGGGGTGTTATCTCTTTTGTCGAAAATCAGCCGTTTTTGCTCGAACATTAAATGCCTCCAAATGGTATTTAATTAACTTCCCGGGGTGAAGAAACCCTTTTTGAGAACTCAGAGTGAGTAAATTGGCCATTTTCATGCACTTTTAACCATTCCATAAATCTTGTGTTTTGGGCCCCTGGAAGCATGAAAATCACTTTAAACATGCTAATTTTAGCTCTAACACTGATGATCCACCTACAAATGTGAACTGACGTTCAAAAATAAAACATTTGAAAACGGACCATTTTCCACATTTCTGAAGCATGACGTAATGGGGGGTTGTTATCTCTTTTGTCGAAAATCAGCCGTTTTTGCTCGAACATTAAATGCCTCCAAATGGTATTTATTTCACTTCCCGAGCCCCTGGAAGCATGAAAATCACTTTAAACATGCTAATTTTAGCTCTAACACTGATGATCCACCTACAAATGTGAACTGACGTTCAAAAATAAAACATTTGAAAACGGACCATTTTCCACATTTATGAAGCATGACGTAATGGGGGGGTTTTATCTCTTTTGTCGAAAATCAGCCGTTTTTGCTCGAACATTAAATGCCTCCAAATGGTATTTAATTAACTTCCCGGGGTGAAGAAACCCTTTTTGAGAACTCAGAGTGAGTAAATTGGCCATTTTCATGCACTTTTAACCATTCCATAAATCTTGTGTTTTGGGCCCCTGGAAGCATGAAAATCACTTTAAACATGCTAATTTTAGCTCTAACACTGATGATCCACCTACAAATGTGAACTGACGTTCAAAAATAAAACATTTGAAAACGGACCATTTTCCACATTTCTGAAGCATGACGTAATGGGGGGGGTGTTATCTCTTTTGTCGAAAATCAGCCGTTTTTGCTCGAACATTAAATGCCTCCAAATGGTATTTAATTAACTTCCCGAGCCCCTGGAAGCATGAAAATCACTTTAAACATGCTAATTTTAGCTCTAACACTGATGATCCACCTACAAATGTGAACTGACGTTCAAAAATAAAACATTTGAAAACGGACCATTTTCCACATTTCTGAAGCATGACGTAATGGGGGGCTGTTATCTCTTTTGTCGAAAATCAGCCGTTTTTGCTCGAACATTAAATGCCTCCAAATGGTATTTAATTAACTTCCCGGGGTGAAGAAACCCTTTTTGAGAACTCAGAGTGAGTAAATTGGCCATTTTCATGCACTTTTAACCATTCCATAAATCTTGTGTTTTGGGCCCCTGGAAGCATGAAAATCACTTTAAACATGCTAATTTTAGCTCTAACACTGATGATCCACCTACAAATGTGAACTGACGTTCAAAAATAAAACATTTGAAAACGGACCATTTTCCACATTTCTGAAGCATGACGTAATGGGGGGGTGTTATCTCTTTTGTCGAAAATCAGCCGTTTTTGCTCGAACATTAAATGCCTCCAAATGGTATTTAATTAACTTCCCGAGCCCCTGGAAGCATGAAAATCACTTTAAACATGCTAATTTTAGCTCTAACACTGATGATCCACCTACAAATGTGAACTGACGTTCAAAAATAAAACATTTGAAAACGGACCATTTTCCACATTTCTGAAGCATGACGTAATGGGGGGGTGTTATCTCTTTTGTCGAAAATCGGCCGTTTTTGCTCGAACATTAAATGCCTCCAAATGGTATTTATTTCACTTCCCGGGGTGAAGAAACCCTTTTTGACAACTCAGAGTGAGTAAATTGGCCATTTTCATGCACTTTTAACCATTCCATTAATCTTGTGTTTTGGGCCCCTGGAAGCATGAAAATCACTTTAAACATGCTAATTTTAGCTCTAACACTGATGATCCACCTACAAATGTGAACTGACGTTCAAAAATAAAACATTTGAAAACGGACCATTTTCCACATTTCTGAAGCATGACGTAATGGGGGGGTGTTATCTCTTTTGTCGAAAATCAGCCGTTTTTGCTCGAACATTAAATGCCTCCAAATGGTATTTAATTAACTTCCCGGGGTGAAGAAACCCTTTTTGAGAACTCAGAGTGAGTAAATTGGCCATTTTCATGCACTTTTAACCATTCCATAAATCTTGTGTTTTGGGCCCCTGGAAGCATGAAAATCACTTTAAACATGCTAATTTTAGCTCTAACACTGATGATCCACCTACAAATGTGAACTGACGTTCAAAAATAAAACATTTGAAAACGGACCATTTTCCACATTTCTGAAGCATGACGTAATGGGGGGGTGTTATCTCTTTTGTCGAAAATCAGCCGTTTTTGCTCGAACATTAAATGCCTCCAAATGGTATTTAATTAACTTCCCGAGCCCCCGGAAGCATGAAAATCACTTTAAACATGCTAATTTTAGCTCTAACACTGATGATCCACCTACAAATGTGAACTGACGTTCAAAAATAAAACATTTGAAAACGGACCATTTTCCACATTTCTGAAGCATGACGTAATGGGGGGGTGTTATCTCTTTTGTCGAAAATCAGCCGTTTTTGCTCGAACATTAAATGCCTCCAAATTGTATTTATTTCACTTCCCGAGCCCCTGGAAGCATGAAAATCACTTTAAACATGCTAATTTTAGCTCTAACACTGATGATCCACCTACAAATGTGAACTGACGTTCAAAAATAAAACATTTGAAAACGGACCATTTTCCACATTTCTGAAGCATGACGTAATGGGGGGGGTGTTATCTCTTTTGTCAAAAATCAGCCGTTTTTGCTCGAACATTAAATGCCTCCAAATGGTATTTAATTAACTTCCCGAGCCCCTGGAAGCATGAAAATCACTTTAAACATGCTAATTTTAGCTCTAACACTGATGATCCACCTACAAATGTGAACTGACGTTCAAAAATAAAACATTTGAAAACGGACCATTTTCCACATTTCTGAAGCATGACGTAATGGGGGGGGTGTTATCTCTTTTGTCGAAAATCAGCCGTTTTTGCTCGAACATTAAATGCCTCCAAATGGTATTTAATTAACTTCCCGAGCCCCTGGAAGCATGAAAATCACTTTAAACATGCTAATTTTAGCTCTAACACTGATGATCCACCTACAAATGTGAACTGACGTTCAAAAATAAAACATTTGAAAACGGACCATTTTCCACATTTCTGAAGCATGACGTAATGGGGGGGTGTTATCTCTTTTGTCGAAAATCGGCCGTTTTTGCTCGAACATTAAATGCCTCCAAATGGTATTTATTTCACTTCCCGGGGTGAAGAAACCCTTTTTGAGAACTCAGAGTGAGTAAATTGGCCATTTTCATGCACTTTTAACCATTCCATTAATCTTGTGTTTTGGGCCCCTGGAAGCATGAAAATCACTTTAAACATGCTAATTTTAGCTCTAACACTGATGATCCACCTACAAATGTGAACTGACGTTCAAAAATAAAACATTTGAAAACGGACCATTTTCCACATTTCTGAAGCATGACGTAATGGGGGGGTGTTATCTCTTTTGTCGAAAATCAGCCGTTTTTGCTCGAACATTAAATGCCTCCAAATGGTATTTAATTAACTTCCCGGGGTGAAGAAACCCTTTTTGAGAACTCAGAGTGAGTAAATTGGCCATTTTCATGCACTTTTAACCATTCCATAAATCTTGTGTTTTGGGCCCCTGGAAGCATGAAAATCACTTTAAACATGCTAATTTTAGCTCTAACACTGATGATCCACCTACAAATGTGAACTGACGTTCAAAAATAAAACATTTGAAAACGGACCATTTTCCACATTTCTGAAGCATGACGTAATGGGGGGGTGTTATCTCTTTTGTCGAAAATCAGCCGTTTTTGCTCGAACATTAAATGCCTCCAAATGGTATTTAATTAACTTCCCGAGCCCCCGGAAGCATGAAAATCACTTTAAACATGCTAATTTTAGCTCTAACACTGATGATCCACCTACAAATGTGAACTGACGTTCAAAAATAAAACATTTGAAAACGGACCATTTTCCACATTTCTGAAGCATGACGTAATGGGGGGGGTGTTATCTCTTTTGTCGAAAATCAGCCGTTTTTGCTCGAACATTAAATGCCTCCAAATTGTATTTATTTCACTTCCCGAGCCCCTGGAAGCATGAAAATCACTTTAAACATGCTAATTTTAGCTCTAACACTGATGATCCACCTACAAATGTGAACTGACGTTCAAAAATAAAACATTTGAAAACGGACCATTTTCCACATTTCTGAAGCATGACGTAATGGGGGGGGTGTTATCTCTTTTGTCGAAAATCAGCCGTTTTTGCTCGAACATTAAATGCCTCCAAATGGTATTTAATTAACTTCCCGAGCCCCTGGAAGCATGAAAATCACTTTAAACATGCTAATTTTAGCTCTAACACTGATGATCCACCTACAAATGTGAACTGACGTTCAAAAATAAAACATTTGAAAACGGACCATTTTCCACATTTCTGAAGCATGACGTAATGGGGGGGTGTTATCTCTTTTGTCGAAAATCAGCCGTTTTTGCTCCAACATTAAATGCCTCCAAATGGTATTTATTTCACTTCCCGGGTTGAAGAAACCCTTTTTGAGAACTCAGAGTGAGTAAATTGGCCATTTTCATGCACTTTTAACCATTCCATAAATCTTGTGTTTTGGGCCCCTGGAAGCATGAAAATCACTTTAAACATGCTAATTTTAGCTCTAACACTGATGATCCACCTACAAATGTGAACTGACGTTCAAAAATAAAACATTTGAAAACGGACCATTTTCCACATTTCTGAAGCATGACGTAATGGGGGGGTGTTATCTCTTTTGTCGAAAATCAGCCGTTTTTGCTCGAACATTAAATGCCTCCAAATGGTATTTAATTAACTTCCCGAGCCCCTGGAAGCATGAAAATCACTTTAAACATGCTAATTTTAGCTCTAACACTGATGATCCACCTACAAATGTGAACTGACGTTCAAAAATAAAACATTTGAAAACGGACCATTTTCCACATTTCTGAAGCATGACGTAATGGGGGGGTGTTATCTCTTTTGTCGAAAATCAGCCGTTTTTGCTCGAACATTAAATGCCTCCAAATGGTATTTAATTAACTTCCCGGGGTGAAGAAACCCTTTTTGAGAACTCAGAGTGAGTAAATTGGCCATTTTCATGCACTTTTAACCATTCCATAAATCTTGTGTTTTGGGCCCCTGGAAGCATGAAAATCACTTTAAACATGCTAATTTTAGCTCTAACACTGATGATCCACCTACAAATGTGAACTGACGTTCAAAAATAAAACATTTGAAAACGGACCATTTTCCACATTTCTGAAGCATGACGTAATGGGGGGGTGTTATCTCTTTTGTCGAAAATCAGCCGTTTTTGCTCGAACATTAAATGCCTCCAAATGGTATTTATTTCACTTCCCGAGCCCCTGGAAGCATGAAAATCACTTTAAACATGCTAATTTTAGCTCTAACACTGATGATCCACCTACAAATGTGAACTGACGTTCAAAAATAAAACATTTGAAAACGGACCATTTTCCACATTTCTGAAGCATGACGTAATGGGGGGGTGTTATCTCTTTTGTCGAAAATCAGCCGTTTTTGCTCGAACATTAAATGCCTCCAAATGGTATTTAATTAACTTCCCGAGCCCCTGGAAGCATGAAAATCACTTTAAACATGCTAATTTTAGCTCTAACACTGATGATCCACCTACAAATGTGAACTGACGTTCAAAAATAAAACATTTGAAAACGGACCATTTTCCACATTTCTGAAGCATGACGTAATGGGGGGGTGTTATCTCTTTGTCGAAAATCAGCCGTTTTTGCTCGAACATTAAATGCCTCCAAATGGTATTTAATTAACTTCCCGAGCCCCTGGAAGCATGAAAATCACTTTAAACATGCTAATTTTAGCTCTAACACTGATGATCCACCTACAAATGTGAACTGACGTTCAAAAATAAAACATTTGAAAACGGACCATTTTCCACATTTCTGAAGCATGACGTAATGGGGGGGTGTTATCTCTTTTGTCGAAAATCAGCCGTTTTTGCTCGAACATTAAATGCCTCCAAATGGTATTTATTTCACTTCCCGAGCCCCTGGAAGCATGAAAATCACTTTAAACATGCTAATTTTAGCTCTAACACTGATGATCCACCTACAAATGTGAACTGACGTTCAAAAATAAAACATTTGAAAACGGACCATTTTCCACATTTCTGAAGCATGACGTAATGGGGGGGTGTTATCTCTTTTGTCGAAAATCAGCCGTTTTTGCTCGAACATTAAATGCCTCCAAATGGTATTTAATTAACTTCCCGAGCCCCTGGAAGCATGAAAATCACTTTAAACATGCTAATTTTAGCTCTAACACTGATGATCCACCTACAAATGTGAACTGACGTTCAAAAATAAAACATTTGAAAACGGACCATTTTCCACATTTCTGAAGCATGACGTAATGGGGGGGTGTTATCTCTTTTGTCGAAAATCAGCCGTTTTTGCTCGAACATTAAATGCCTCCAAATGGTATTTAATTAACTTCCCGAGCCCCTGGAAGCATGAAAATCACTTTAAACATGCTAATTTTAGCTCTAACACTGATGATCCACCTACAAATGTGAACTGACGTTCAAAAATAAAACATTTGAAAACGGACCATTTTCCACATTTCTGAAGCATGACGTAATGGGGGGGTGTTATCTCTTTTGTCGAAAATCAGCCGTTTTTGCTCGAACATTAAATGCCTCCAAATGGTATTTAATTAACTTCCCGAGCCCCTGGAAGCATGAAAATCACTTTAAACATGCTAATTTTAGCTCTAACACTGATGATCCACCTACAAATGTGAACTGACGTTCAAAAATAAAACATTTGAAAACGGACCATTTTCCACATTTCTGAAGCATGACGTAATGGGGGGGTGTTATCTCTTTTGTCGAAAATCAGCTGTTTTTGCTCGAACATTAAATGCCTCCAAATGGTATTTAATTAACTTCCCGGGGTGAAGAAACCCTTTTTGAGAACTCAGAGTGAGTAAATTGGCCATTTTCATGCACTTTTAACCATTCCATAAATCTTGTGTTTTGGGCCCCTGGAAGCATGAAAATCACTTTAAACATGCTAATTTTAGCTCTAACACTGATGATCCACCTACAAATGTGAACTGACGTTCAAAAATAAAACATTTGAAAACGGACCATTTTCCACATTTCTGAAGCATGACGTAATGGGGGGTGTTATCTCTTTTGTCGAAAATCAGCCGTTTTTGCTCTAACATTAAATGCCTCCAAATGGTATTTAATTAACTTCCCGAGCCCCTGGAAGCATGAAAATCACTTTAAACATGCTAATTTTAGCTCTAACACTGATGATCCACCTACAAATGTGAACTGACGTTCAAAAATAAAACATTTGAAAACGGACCATTTTCCACATTTCTGAAGCATGACGTAATGGGGGGGTGTTATCTCTTTTGTCGAAAATCAGCCGTTTTTGCTCGAACATTAAATGCCTCCAAATGGTATTTAATTAACTTCCCGGGGTGAAGAAACCCTGTTTGAGAACTCAGAGTGAGTAAATTGGCCATTTTCATGCACTTTTAACCATTCCATAAATCTTGTGTTTTGGGGCCCTGGAAGCATGAAAATCACTTTAAACAGGCTAATTTTAGCTCTAACACTGATGATCCACCTACAAATGTGAACTGACGTTCAAAAATAAAACATTTGAAAACGGACCATTTTCCACATTTCTGAAGCATGACGTAATGGGGGGGTGTTATCTCTTTTGTCGAAAATCAGCCGTTTTTGCTCGAACATTAAATGCCTCCAAATGGTATTTAATTAACTTCCCGAGCCCCTGAAGCATGAAAATCACTTTAAACATGCTAATTTTAGCTCTAACACTGATGATCCACCTACAAATGTGAACTGACGTTCAAAAATAAAACATTTGAAAACGGACCATTTTCCACATTTCTGAAGCATGACGTAATGGGGGGGTGTTATCTCTTTTGTCGAAAATCAGCCGTTTTTGCTCGAACATTAAATGCCTCCAAATGGTATTTAATTAACTTCCCGGGGTGAAGAAACCCTTTTTGAGAACTCAGAGTGAGTAAATTGGCCATTTTCATGCACTTTTAACCATTCCATAAATCTTGTGTTTTGGGCCCCTGGAAGCATGAAAATCACTTTAAACATGCTAATTTTAGCTCTAACACTGATGATCCACCTACAAATGTGAACTGACGTTCAAAAATAAAACATTTGAAAACTGACCATTTTCCACATTTCTGAAGCATGACGTAATGGGGGGGTGTTATCTCTTTTGTCGAAAATCAGCCGTTTTTGCTCGAACATTAAATGCCTCCAAATGGTATTTATTTCACTTCCCGAGCCCCTGGAAGCATGAAAATCACTTTAAACATGCTAATTTTAGCTCTAACACTGATGATCCACCTACAAATGTGAACTGACGTTCAAAAATAAAACATTTGAAAACTGACCATTTTCCACATTTCTGAAGCATGACGTAATGGGGGGGTGTTATCTCTTTTGTCGAAAATCAGCCGTTTTTGCTCGAACATTAAATGCCTCCAAATGGTATTTAATTAACTTCCCGAGCCCCTGGAAGCATGAAAATCACTTTAAACATGCTAATTTTAGCTCTAACACTGATGATCCACCTACAAATGTGAACTGACGTTCAAAAATAAAACATTTGAAAACGGGCCATTTTCCACATTTCTGAAGCATGACGTAATGGGGGGGTGTTATCTCTTTTGTCGAAAATCAGCCGTTTTTGCTCGAACATTAAATGCCTCCAAATGGTATTTAATTAACTTCCCGGGGTGAAGAAACCCTTTTTGAGAACTCAGAGTGAGTAAATTGGCCATTTTCATGCACTTTTAACCATTCCATAAATCTTGTGTTTTGGGCCCCTGGAAGCATGAAAATCACTTTAAACATGCTAATTTTAGCTCTAACACTGATGATCCACCTACAAATGTGAACTGACGTTCAAAAATAAAACATTTGAAAACGGACCATTTTCCACATTTCTGAAGCATGACGTAATGGGGGGGTGTTATCTCTTTTGTCGAAAATCAGCCGTTTTTGCTCGAACATTAAATGCCTCCAAATGGTATTTAATTAACTTCCCGAGCCCCTGGAAGCATGAAAATCACTTTAAACATGCTAATTTTAGCTCTAACACTGATGATCCACCTACAAATGTGAACTGACGTTCAAAAATAAAACATTTGAAAACGGACCATTTTCCACATTTCTGAAGCATGACGTAATGGGGGGGTGTTATCTCTTTTGTTGAAAATCAGCCGTTTTTGCTCGAACATTAAATGCCTCCAAATGGTATTTAATTAACTTCCCGGGGTGAAGAAACCCTTTTTGAGAACTCAGAGTGAGTAAATTGGCCATTTTCATGCACTTTTAACCATTCCATAAATCTTGTGTTTTGGGCCCCTGGAAGCATGAAAATCACTTTAAACATGCTAATTTTAGCTCTAACACTGATGATCCACCTACAAATGTGAACTGACGTTCAAAAATAAAACATTTGAAAACGGACCATTTTCCACATTTCTGAAGCATGACGTAATGGGGGGGTGTTATCTCTTTTGTCGAAAATCGGCCGTTTTTGCTCGAACATTAAATGCCTCCAAATGGTATTTATTTCACTTCCCGGGGTGAAGAAACCCTTTTTGAGAACTCAGAGTGAGTAAATTGGCCATTTTCATGCACTTTTAACCATTCCATTAATCTTGTGTTTTGGGCCCCTGGAAGCATGAAAATCACTTTAAACATGCTAATTTTAGCTCTAACACTGATGATCCACCTACAAATGTGAACTGACGTTCAAAAATAAAACATTTGAAAACGGACCATTTTCCACATTTCTGAAGCATGACGTAATGGGGGGGTGTTATCTCTTTTGTCGAAAATCAGCCGTTTTTGCTCGAACATTAAATGCCTCCAAATGGTATTTAATTAACTTCCCGGGGTGAAGAAACCCTTTTTGAGAACTCAGAGTGAGTAAATTGGCCATTTTCATGCACTTTTAACCATTCCATAAATCTTGTGTTTTGGGCCCCTGGAAGCATGAAAATCACTTTAAACATGCTAATTTTAGCTCTAACACTGATGATCCACCTACAAATGTGAACTGACGTTCAAAAATAAAACATTTGAAAACGGACCATTTTCCACATTTCTGAAGCATGACGTAATGGGGGGGTGTTATCTCTTTTGTCGAAAATCAGCCGTTTTTGCTCGAACATTAAATGCCTCCAAATGGTATTTAATTAACTTCCCGAGCCCCCGGAAGCATGAAAATCACTTTAAACATGCTAATTTTAGCTCTAACACTGATGATCCACCTACAAATGTGAACTGACGTTCAAAAATAAAACATTTGAAAACGGACCATTTTCCACATTTCTGAAGCATGACGTAATGGGGGGGTGTTATCTCTTTTGTCGAAAATCAGCCGTTTTTGCTCGAACATTAAATGCCTCCGAATGGTATTTAATTAACTTCCCGGGGTGAAGAAACCCTGTTTGAGAACTCAGAGTGAGTAAATTGGCCATTTTCATGCACTTATAACCATTCCATAAATCTTGTGTTTTGGGCCCCTGGAAGCATGCAAATCACTTCAAACATGCTAATTTTAGCTCTAACACTGATGATCCACCTACAAATGTGAACTGACGTTCAAAAATAAAACATTTGAAAACGGACCATTTTCCACATTTCTGAAGCATGACGTAATGGGGGGGTGTTATCTCTTTTGTCGAAAATCAGCCGTTTTTGCTCGAACATTAAATGCCTCCAAATGGTATTTAATTAACTTCCCGGGGTGAAGAAACCCTTTTTGAGAACTCAGAGTGAGTAAATTGGCCATTTTCATGCACTTTTAACCATTCCATAAATCTTGTGTTTTGGGCCCCTGGAAGCATGAAAATCACTTTAAACATGCTAATTTTAGCTCTAACACTGATGATCCACCTACAAATGTGAACTGACGTTCAAAAATAAAACATTTGAAAACGGACCATTTTCCACATTTCTGAAGCATGACGTAATGGGGGGGTGTTATCTCTTTTGTCGAAAATCAGCCGTTTTTGCTCGAACATTAAATGCCTCCAAATGGTATTTATTTCACTTCCCGAGCCCCTGGAAGCATGAAAATCACTTTAAACATGCTAATTTTAGCTCTAACACTGATGATCCACCTACAAATGTGAACTGACGTTCAAAAATAAAACATTTGAAAACGGACCATTTTCCACATTTCTGAAGCATGACGTAATGGGGGGGTTTTATCTCTTTTGTCGAAAATCAGCCGTTTTTGCTCGAACATTAAATGCCTCCAAATGGTATTTAATTAACTTCCCGGGGTGAAGAAACCCTTTTTGAGAACTCAGAGTGAGTAAATTGGCCATTTTCATGCACTTTTAACCATTCCATAAATCTTGTGTTTTGGGCCCCTGGAAGCATGAAAATCACTTTAAACATGCTAATTTTAGCTCTAACACTGATGATCCACCTACAAATGTGAACTGACGTTCAAAAATAAAACATTTGAAAACGGACCATTTTCCACATTTCTGAAGCATGACGTAATGGGGGGGGTGTTATCTCTTTTGTCGAAAATCAGCCGTTTTTGCTCGAACATTAAATGCCTCCAAATGGTATTTAATTAACTTCCCGAGCCCCTGGAAGCATGAAAATCACTTTAAACATGCTAATTTTAGCTCTAACACTGATGATCCACCTACAAATGTGAACTGACGTTCAAAAATAAAACATTTGAAAACGGACCATTTTCCACATTTCTGAAGCATGACGTAATGGGGGGCTGTTATCTCTTTTGTCGAAAATCAGCCGTTTTTGCTCGAACATTAAATGCCTCCAAATGGTATTTAATTAACTTCCCGGGGTGAAGAAACCCTTTTTGAGAACTCAGAGTGAGTAAATTGGCCATTTTCATGCACTTTTAACCATTCCATAAATCTTGTGTTTTGGGCCCCTGGAAGCATGAAAATCACTTTAAACATGCTAATTTTAGCTCTAACACTGATGATCCACCTACAAATGTGAACTGACGTTCAAAAATAAAACATTTGAAAACGGACCATTTTCCACATTTCTGAAGCATGACGTAATGGGGGGGTGTTATCTCTTTTGTCGAAAATCAGCCGTTTTTGCTCGAACATTAAATGCCTCCAAATGGTATTTAATTAACTTCCCGAGCCCCTGGAAGCATGAAAATCACTTTAAACATGCTAATTTTAGCTCTAACACTGATGATCCACCTACAAATGTGAACTGACGTTCAAAAATAAAACATTTGAAAACGGACCATTTTCCACATTTCTGAAGCATGACGTAATGGGGGGGTGTTATCTCTTTTGTCGAAAATCGGCCGTTTTTGCTCGAACATTAAATGCCTCCAAATGGTATTTATTTCACTTCCCGGGGTGAAGAAACCCTTTTTGAGAACTCAGAGTGAGTAAATTGGCCATTTTCATGCACTTTTAACCATTCCATTAATCTTGTGTTTTGGGCCCCTGGAAGCATGAAAATCACTTTAAACATGCTAATTTTAGCTCTAACACTGATGATCCACCTACAAATGTGAACTGACGTTCAAAAATAAAACATTTGAAAACGGACCATTTTCCACATTTCTGAAGCATGACGTAATGGGGGGGTGTTATCTCTTTTGTCGAAAATCAGCCGTTTTTGCTCGAACATTAAATGCCTCCAAATGGTATTTAATTAACTTCCCGGGGTGAAGAAACCCTTTTTGAGAACTCAGAGTGAGTAAATTGGCCATTTTCATGCACTTTTAACCATTCCATAAATCTTGTGTTTTGGGCCCCTGGAAGCATGAAAATCACTTTAAACATGCTAATTTTAGCTCTAACACTGATGATCCACCTACAAATGTGAACTGACGTTCAAAAATAAAACATTTGAAAACGGACCATTTTCCACATTTCTGAAGCATGACGTAATGGGGGGGTGTTATCTCTTTTGTCGAAAATCAGCCGTTTTTGCTCGAACATTAAATGCCTCCAAATGGTATTTAATTAATTTCCCGAGCCCCCGGAAGCATGAAAATCACTTTAAACATGCTAATTTTAGCTCTAACACTGATGATCCACCTACAAATGTGAACTGACGTTCAAAAATAAAACATTTGAAAACGGACCATTTTCCACATTTCTGAAGCATGACGTAATGGGGGGGGTGTTATCTCTTTTGTCGAAAATCAGCCGTTTTTGCTCGAACATTAAATGCCTCCAAATTGTATTTATTTCACTTCCCGAGCCCCTGGAAGCATGAAAATCACTTTAAACATGCTAATTTTAGCTCTAACACTGATGATCTACCTACAAATGTGAACTGACGTTCAAAAATAAAACATTTGAAAACGGACCATTTTCCACATTTCTGAAGCATGACGTAATGGGGGGGGTGTTATCTCTTTTGTCGAAAATCAGCCGTTTTTGCTCGAACATTAAATGCCTCCAAATGGTATTTAATTAACTTCCCGAGCCCCTGGAAGCATGAAAATCACTTTAAACATGCTAATTTTAGCTCTAACACTGATGATCCACCTACAAATGTGAACTGACGTTCAAAAATAAAACATTTGAAAACGGACCATTTTCAACATTTCTGAAGCATGACGTAATGGGGGGGTGTTATCTCTTTTGTCGAAAATCAGCCGTTTTTGCTCCAACATTAAATGCCTCCAAATGGTATTTATTTCACTTCCCGGGTTGAAGAAACCCTTTTTGAGAACTCAGAGTGAGTAAATTGGCCATTTTCATGCACTTTTAACCATTCCATAAATCTTGTGTTTTGGGCCCCTGGAAGCATGAAAATCACTTTAAACATGCTAATTTTAGCTCTAACACTGATGATCCACCTACAAATGTGAACTGACGTTCAAAAATAAAACATTTGAAAACGGACCATTTTCCACATTTCTGAAGCATGACGTAATGGGGGGGTGTTATCTCTTTTGTCGAAAATCAGCCGTTTTTGCTCGAACATTAAATGCCTCCAAATGGTATTTAATTAACTTCCCGAGCCCCTGGAAGCATGAAAATCACTTTAAACATGCTAATTTTAGCTCTAACACTGATGATCCACCTACAAATGTGAACTGACGTTCAAAAATAAAACATTTGAAAACGGACCATTTTCCACATTTCTGAAGCATGACGTAATGGGGGGGTGTTATCTCTTTTGTCGAAAATCAGCCGTTTTTGCTCGAACATTACATGCCTCCAAATGGTATTTAATTAACTTCCCGGGGTGAAGAAACCCTTTTTGAGAACTCAGAGTGAGTAAATTGGCCATTTTCATGCACTTTTAACCATTCCATAAATCTTGTGTTTTGGGCCCCTGGAAGCATGAAAATCACTTTAAACATGCTAATTTTAGCTCTAACAGTGATGATCCACCTACAAATGTGAACTGACGTTCAAAAATAAAACATTTGAAAACGGACCATTTTCCACATTTCTGAAGCATGACGTAATGGGGGGGTGTTATCTCTTTTGTCGAAAATCAGCCGTTTTTGCTCGAACATTAAATGCCTCCAAATGGTATTTATTTCACTTCCCGAGCCCCTGGAAGCATGAAAATCACTTTAAACATGCTAATTTTAGCTCTAACACTGATGATCCACCTACAAATGTGAACTGACGTTCAAAAATAAAACATTTGAAAACGGACCATTTTCCACATTTCTGAAGCATGACGTAATGGGGGGGTGTTATCTCTTTTGTCGAAAATCAGCCGTTTTTGCTCGAACATTAAATGCCTCCAAATGGTATTTAATTAACTTCCCGAGCCCCTGGAAGCATGAAAATCACTTTAAACATGCTAATTTTAGCTCTAACACTGATGATCCACCTACAAATGTGAACTGACGTTCAAAAATAAAACATTTGAAAACGGACCATTTTCCACATTTCTGAAGCATGACGTAATGGGGGGGTGTTATCTCTTTTGTCGAAAATCAGCCGTTTTTGCTCGAACATTAAATGCCTCCAAATGGTATTTAATTAACTTCCCGAGCCCCTGGAAGCATGAAAATCACTTTAAACATGCTAATTTTAGCTCTAACACTGATGATCCACCTACAAATGTGAACTGACGTTCAAAAATAAAACATTTGAAAACGGACCATTTTCCACATTTCTGAAGCATGACGTAATGGGGGGGTGTTATCTCTTTTGTCGAAAATCAGCCGTTTTTGCTCGAACATTAAATGCCTCCAAATGGTATTTAATTAACTTCCCGAGCCCCTGGAAGCATGAAAATCCCTTTAAACATGCTAATTTTAGCTCTAACACTGATGATCCACCTACAAATGTGAACTGACGTTCAAAAATAAAACATTTGAAAACGGACCATTTTCCACATTTCTGAAGCATGACGT
Organism: Lissotriton vulgaris; assembly: GCF_964263255.1. Classification (NCBI taxonomy): domain Eukaryota; kingdom Metazoa; phylum Chordata; class Amphibia; order Caudata; family Salamandridae; genus Lissotriton; species Lissotriton vulgaris. The sequence goes on from NW_028242603.1 coordinate 83,706, forward strand.
AATGGGGGGGTGTTATCTCTTTTGTCGAAAATCAGCCGTTTTTGCTCGAACATTAAATGCCTCCAAATGGTATTTAATTAACTTCCCGAGCCCCTGGAAGCATGAAAATCACTTTAAACATGCTAATTTTAGCTCTAACACTGATGATCCACCTACAAATGTGAACTGACGTTCAAAAATAAAACATTTGAAAACGGACCATTTTCCACATTTCTGAAGCATGACGTAATGGGGGGGTGTTATCTCTTTTGTCGAAAATCAGCCGTTTTTGCTCGAACATTAAATGCCTCCAAATGGTATTTAATTAACTTCCCGGGGTGAAGAAACCCTTTTTGAGAACTCAGAGTGAGTAAATTGGCCATTTTCATGCACTTTTAACCATTCCATAAATCTTGTGTTTTGGGCCCCTGGAAGCATGAAAATCACTTTAAACATGCTAATTTTAGCTCTAACACTGATGATCCACCTACAAATGTGAACTGACGTTCAAAAATAAAACATTTGAAAACGGACCATTTTCCACATTTCTGAAGCATGACGTAATGGGGGGGTGTTATCTCTTTTGTCGAAAATCAGCCGTTTTTGCTCGAACATTAAATGCCTCCAAATGGTATTTAATTAACTTCCCGAGCCCCTGGAAGCATGAAAATCACTTTAAACATGCTAATTTTAGCTCTAACACTGATGATCCACCTACAAATGTGAACTGACGTTCAAAAATAAAACATTTGAAAACGGACCATTTTCCACATTTCTGAAGCATGACGTAATGGGGGGGTGTTATCTCTTTTGTCGAAAATCAGCTGTTTTTGCTCGAACATTAAATGCCTCCAAATGGTATTTAATTAACTTCCCGGGGTGAAGAAACCCTTTTTGAGAACTCAGAGTGAGTAAATTGGCCATTTTCATGCACTTTTAACCATTCCATAAATCTTGTGTTTTGGGCCCCTGGAAGCATGAAAATCACTTTAAACATGCTAATTTTAGCTCTAACACTGATGATCCACCTACAAATGTGAACTGACGTTCAAAAATAAAACATTTGAAAACGGACCATTTTCCACATTTCTGAAGCATGACGTAATGGGGGGTGTTATCTCTTTTGTCGAAAATCAGCCGTTTTTGCTCTAACATTAAATGCCTCCAAATGGTATTTAATTAACTTCCCGAGCCCCTGGAAGCATGAAAATCACTTTAAACATGCTAATTTTAGCTCTAACACTGATGATCCACCTACAAATGTGAACTGACGTTCAAAAATAAAACATTTGAAAACGGACCATTTTCCACATTTCTGAAGCATGACGTAATGGGGGGGTGTTATCTCTTTTGTCGAAAATCAGCCGTTTTTGCTCGAACATTAAATGCCTCCAAATGGTATTTAATTAACTTCCCGGGGTGAAGAAACCCTGTTTGAGAACTCAGAGTGAGTAAATTGGCCATTTTCATGCACTTTTAACCATTCCATAAATCTTGTGTTTTGGGGCCCTGGAAGCATGAAAATCACTTTAAACAGGCTAATTTTAGCTCTAACACTGATGATCCACCTACAAATGTGAACTGACGTTCAAAAATAAAACATTTGAAAACGGACCATTTTCCACATTTCTGAAGCATGACGTAATGGGGGGGTGTTATCTCTTTTGTCGAAAATCAGCCGTTTTTGCTCGAACATTAAATGCCTCCAAATGGTATTTAATTAACTTCCCGAGCCCCTGAAGCATGAAAATCACTTTAAACATGCTAATTTTAGCTCTAACACTGATGATCCACCTACAAATGTGAACTGACGTTCAAAAATAAAACATTTGAAAACGGACCATTTTCCACATTTCTGAAGCATGACGTAATGGGGGGGTGTTATCTCTTTTGTCGAAAATCAGCCGTTTTTGCTCGAACATTAAATGCCTCCAAATGGTATTTAATTAACTTCCCGGGGTGAAGAAACCCTTTTTGAGAACTCAGAGTGAGTAAATTGGCCATTTTCATGCACTTTTAACCATTCCATAAATCTTGTGTTTTGGGCCCCTGGAAGCATGAAAATCACTTTAAACATGCTAATTTTAGCTCTAACACTGATGATCCACCTACAAATGTGAACTGACGTTCAAAAATAAAACATTTGAAAACTGACCATTTTCCACATTTCTGAAGCATGACGTAATGGGGGGGTGTTATCTCTTTTGTCGAAAATCAGCCGTTTTTGCTCGAACATTAAATGCCTCCAAATGGTATTTATTTCACTTCCCGAGCCCCTGGAAGCATGAAAATCACTTTAAACATGCTAATTTTAGCTCTAACACTGATGATCCACCTACAAATGTGAACTGACGTTCAAAAATAAAACATTTGAAAACGGACCATTTTCCACATTTCTGAAGCATGACGTAATGGGGGGGTGTTATCTCTTTTGTCGAAAATCAGCCGTTTTTGCTCGAACATTAAATGCCTCCAAATGGTATTTAATTAACTTCCCGAGCCCCTGGAAGCATGAAAATCACTTTAAACATGCTAATTTTAGCTCTAACACTGATGATCCACCTACAAATGTGAACTGACGTTCAAAAATAAAACATTTGAAAACGGACCATTTTCCACATTTCTGAAGCATGACGTAATGGGGGGGTGTTATCTCTTTTGTCGAAAATCAGCCGTTTTTGCTCGAACATTAAATGCCTCCAAATGGTATTTAATTAACTTCCCGGGGTGAAGAAACCCTTTTTGAGAACTCAGAGTGAGTAAATTGGCCATTTTCATGCACTTTTAACCATTCCATAAATCTTGTGTTTTGGGCCCCTGGAAGCATGAAAATCACTTTAAACATGCTAATTTTAGCTCTAACACTGATGATCCACCTACAAATGTGAACTGACGTTCAAAAATAAAACATTTGAAAACGGACCATTTTCCACATTTCTGAAGCATGACGTAATGGGGGGGTGTTATCTCTTTTGTCGAAAATCAGCCGTTTTTGCTCGAACATTAAATGCCTCCAAATGGTATTTATTTCACTTCCCGAGCCCCTGGAAGCATGAAAATCACTTTAAACATGCTAATTTTAGCTCTAACACTGATGATCCACCTACAAATGTGAACTGACGTTCAAAAATAAAACATTTGAAAACTGACCATTTTCCACATTTCTGAAGCATGACGTAATGGGGGGGTGTTATCTCTTTTGTCGAAAATCAGCCGTTTTTGCTCGAACATTAAATGCCTCCAAATGGTATTTAATTAACTTCCCGAGCCCCTGGAAGCATGAAAATCACTTTAAACATGCTAATTTTAGCTCTAACACTGATGATCCACCTACAAATGTGAACTGACGTTCAAAAATAAAACATTTGAAAACGGACCATTTTCCACATTTCTGAAGCATGACGTAATGGGGGGGTGTTATCTCTTTTGTCGAAAATCAGCCGTTTTTGCTCGAACATTAAATGCCTCCAAATGGTATTTAATTAACTTCCCGAGCCCCTGGAAGCATGAAAATCACTTTAAACATGCTAATTTTAGCTCTAACACTGATGATCCACCTACAAATGTGAACTGACGTTCAAAAATAAAACATTTGAAAACGGACCATTTTCCACATTTCTGAAGCATGACGTAATGGGGGGGTGTTATCTCTTTTGTCGAAAATCAGCCGTTTTTGCTCGAACATTAAATGCCTCCAAATGGTATTTAATTAACTTCCCGAGCCCCTGGAAGCATGAAAATCCCTTTAAACATGCTAATTTTAGCTCTAACACTGATGATCCACCTACAAATGTGAACTGACGTTCAAAAATAAAACATTTGAAAACGGACCATTTTCCACATTTCTGAAGCATGACGTAATGGGGGGGTGTTATCTCTTTTGTCGAAAATCAGCCGTTTTTGCTCGAACATTAAATGCCTCCAAATGGTATTTAATTAACTTCCCGAGCCCCTGGAAGCATGAAAATCACTTTAAACATGCTAATTTTAGCTCTAACACTGATGATCCACCTACAAATGTGAACTGACGTTCAAATATAAAACATTTGAAAACGGACCATTTTCCACATTTCTGAAGCATGACGTAATGGGGGGGTGTTATCTCTTTTGTCGAAAATCAGCCGTTTTTGCTCGAACATTAAATGCCTCCAAATGGTATTTAATTAACTTCCCGGGGTGAAGAAACCCTTTTTGAGAACTCAGAGTGAGTAAATTGGCCATTTTCATGCACTTTTAACCATTCCATAAATCTTGTGTTTTGGGCCCCTGGAAGCATGAAAATCACTTTAAACATGCTAATTTTAGCTCTAACACTGATGATCCACCTACAAATGTGAACTGACGTTCAAAAATAAAACATTTGAAAACGGACCATTTTCCACATTTCTGAAGCATGACGTAATGGGGGGGTGTTATCTCTTTTGTCGAAAATCAGCCGTTTTTGCTCGAACATTAAATGCCTCCAAATGGTATTTAATTAACTTCCCGAGCCCCTGGAAGCATGAAAATCACTTTAAACATGCTAATTTTAGCTCTAACACTGATGATCCACCTACAAATGTGAACTGACGTTCAAAAATAAAACATTTGAAAACGGACCATTTTCCACATTTCTGAAGCATGACGTAATGGGGGGGTGTTATCTCTTTTGTCGAAAATCAGCTGTTTTTGCTCGAACATTAAATGCCTCCAAATGGTATTTAATTAACTTCCCGGGGTGAAGAAACCCTTTTTGAGAACTCAGAGTGAGTAAATTGGCCATTTTCATGCACTTTTAACCATTCCATAAATCTTGTGTTTTGGGCCCCTGGAAGCATGAAAATCACTTTAAACATGCTAATTTTAGCTCTAACACTGATGATCCACCTACAAATGTGAACTGACGTTCAAAAATAAAACATTTGAAAACGGACCATTTTCCACATTTCTGAAGCATGACGTAATGGGGGGTGTTATCTCTTTTGTCGAAAATCAGCCGTTTTTGCTCTAACATTAAATGCCTCCAAATGGTATTTAATTAACTTCCCGAGCCCCTGGAAGCATGAAAATCACTTTAAACATGCTAATTTTAGCTCTAACACTGATGATCCACCTACAAATGTGAACTGACGTTCAAAAATAAAACATTTGAAAACGGACCATTTTCCACATTTCTGAAGCATGACGTAATGGGGGGGTGTTATCTCTTTTGTCGAAAATCAGCCGTTTTTGCTCGAACATTAAATGCCTCCAAATGGTATTTAATTAACTTCCCGGGGTGAAGAAACCCTTTTTGAGAACTCAGAGTGAGTAAATTGGCCATTTTCATGCACTTTTAACCATTCCATAAATCTTGTGTTTTGGGCCCCTGGAAGCATGAAAATCACTTTAAACATGCTAATTTTAGCTCTAACACTGATGATCCACCTACAAATGTGAACTGACGTTCAAAAATAAAACATTTGAAAACGGACCATTTTCCACATTTCTGAAGCATGACGTAATGGGGGGGTGTTATCTCTTTTGTCGAAAATCAGCCGTTTTTGCTCGAACATTAAATGCCTCCAAATGGTATTTAATTAACTTCCCGAGCCCCTGGAAGCATGAAAATCACTTTAAACATGCTAATTTTAGCTCTAACACTGATGATCCACCTACAAATGTGAACTGACGTTCAAAAATAAAACATTTGAAAACGGACCATTTTCCACATTTCTGAAGCATGACGTAATGGGGGGGTGTTATCTCTTTTGTCGAAAATCAGCTGTTTTTGCTCGAACATTAAATGCCTCCAAATGGTATTTAATTAACTTCCCGGGGTGAAGAAACCCTTTTTGAGAACTCAGAGTGAGTAAATTGGCCATTTTCATGCACTTTTAACCATTCCATAAATCTTGTGTTTTGGGCCCCTGGAAGCATGAAAATCACTTTAAACATGCTAATTTTAGCTCTAACACTGATGATCCACCTACAAATGTGAACTGACGTTCAAAAATAAAACATTTGAAAACGGACCATTTTCCACATTTCTGAAGCATGACGTAATGGGGGGTGTTATCTCTTTTGTCGAAAATCAGCCGTTTTTGCTCTAACATTAAATGCCTCCAAATGGTATTTAATTAACTTCCCGAGCCCCTGGAAGCATGAAAATCACTTTAAACATGCTAATTTTAGCTCTAACACTGATGATCCACCTACAAATGTGAACTGACGTTCAAAAATAAAACATTTGAAAACGGACCATTTTCCACATTTCTGAAGCATGACGTAATGGGGGGGTGTTATCTCTTTTGTCGAAAATCAGCCGTTTTTGCTCGAACATTAAATGCCTCCAAATGGTATTTAATTAACTTCCCGGGGTGAAGAAACCCTGTTTGAGAACTCAGAGTGAGTAAATTGGCCATTTTCATGCACTTTTAACCATTCCATAAATCTTGTGTTTTGGGGCCCTGGAAGCATGAAAATCACTTTAAACAGGCTAATTTTAGCTCTAACACTGATGATCCACCTACAAATGTGAACTGACGTTCAAAAATAAAACATTTGAAAACGGACCATTTTCCACATTTCTGAAGCATGACGTAATGGGGGGGTGTTATCTCTTTTGTCGAAAATCAGCCGTTTTTGCTCGAACATTAAATGCCTCCAAATGGTATTTAATTAACTTCCCGAGCCCCTGAAGCATGAAAATCACTTTAAACATGCTAATTTTAGCTCTAACACTGATGATCCACCTACAAATGTGAACTGACGTTCAAAAATAAAACATTTGAAAACGGACCATTTTCCACATTTCTGAAGCATGACGTAATGGGGGGGTGTTATCTCTTTTGTCGAAAATCAGCCGTTTTTGCTCGAACATTAAATGCCTCCAAATGGTATTTAATTAACTTCCCGGGGTGAAGAAACCCTTTTTGAGAACTCAGAGTGAGTAAATTGGCCATTTTCATGCACTTTTAACCATTCCATAAATCTTGTGTTTTGGGCCCCTGGAAGCATGAAAATCACTTTAAACATGCTAATTTTAGCTCTAACACTGATGATCCACCTACAAATGTGAACTGACGTTCAAAAATAAAACATTTGAAAACTGACCATTTTCCACATTTCTGAAGCATGACGTAATGGGGGGGTGTTATCTCTTTTGTCGAAAATCAGCCGTTTTTGCTCGAACATTAAATGCCTCCAAATGGTATTTATTTCACTTCCCGAGCCCCTGGAAGCATGAAAATCACTTTAAACATGCTAATTTTAGCTCTAACACTGATGATCCACCTACAAATGTGAACTGACGTTCAAAAATAAAACATTTGAAAACGGACCATTTTCCACATTTCTGAAGCATGACGTAATGGGGGGGTGTTATCTCTTTTGTCGAAAATCAGCCGTTTTTGCTCGAACATTAAATGCCTCCAAATGGTATTTAATTAACTTCCCGAGCCCCTGGAAGCATGAAAATCACTTTAAACATGCTAATTTTAGCTCTAACACTGATGATCCACCTACAAATGTGAACTGACGTTCAAAAATAAAACATTTGAAAACGGACCATTTTCCACATTTCTGAAGCATGACGTAATGGGGGGGTGTTATCTCTTTTGTCGAAAATCAGCCGTTTTTGCTCGAACATTAAATGCCTCCAAATGGTATTTAATTAACTTCCCGGGGTGAAGAAACCCTTTTTGAGAACTCAGAGTGAGTAAATTGGCCATTTTCATGCACTTTTAACCATTCCATAAATCTTGTGTTTTGGGCCCCTGGAAGCATGAAAATCACTTTAAACATGCTAATTTTAGCTCTAACACTGATGATCCACCTACAAATGTGAACTGACGTTCAAAAATAAAACATTTGAAAACGGACCATTTTCCACATTTCTGAAGCATGACGTAATGGGGGGGTGTTATCTCTTTTGTCGAAAATCAGCCGTTTTTGCTCGAACATTAAATGCCTCCAAATGGTATTTAATTAACTTCCCGAGCCCCTGGAAGCATGAAAATCACTTTAAACATGCTAATTTTAGCTCTAACACTGATGATCCACCTACAAATGTGAACTGACGTTCAAAAATAAAACATTTGAAAACGGACCATTTTCCACATTTCTGAAGCATGACGTAATGGGGGGGTGTTATCTCTTTTGTCGAAAATCAGCCGTTTTTGCTCGAACATTAAATGCCTCCAAATGGTATTTAATTAACTTCCCGGGGTGAAGAAACCCTTTTTGAGAACTCAGAGTGAGTAAATTGGCCATTTTCATGCACTTTTAACCATTCCATAAATCTTGTGTTTTGGGCCCCTGGAAGCATGAAAATCACTTTAAACATGCTAATTTTAGCTCTAACACTGATGATCCACCTACAAATGTGAACTGACGTTCAAAAATAAAACATTTGAAAACGGACCATTTTCCACATTTCTGAAGCATGACGTAATGGGGGGGTGTTATCTCTTTTGTCGAAAATCGGCCGTTTTTGCTCGAACATTAAATGCCTCCAAATGGTATTTATTTCACTTCCCGGGGTGAAGAAACCCTTTTTGAGAACTCAGAGTGAGTAAATTGGCCATTTTCATGCACTTTTAACCATTCCATTAATCTTGTGTTTTGGGCCCCTGGAAGCATGAAAATCACTTTAAACATGCTAATTTTAGCTCTAACACTGATGATCCACCTACAAATGTGAACTGACGTTCAAAAATAAAACATTTGAAAACGGACCATTTTCCACATTTCTGAAGCATGACGTAATGGGGGGGTGTTATCTCTTTTGTCGAAAATCAGCCGTTTTTGCTCGAACATTAAATGCCTCCAAATGGTATTTAATTAACTTCCCGAGCCCCTGGAAGCATGAAAATCACTTTAAACATGCTAATTTTAGCTCTAACACTGATGATCCACCTACAAATGTGAACTGACGTTCAAAAATAAAACATTTGAAAACGGACCATTTTCCACATTTCTGAAGCATGACGTAATGGGGGGGTGTTATCTCTTTTGTCGAAAATCGGCCGTTTTTGCTCGAACATTAAATGCCTCCAAATGGTATTTATTTCACTTCCCGGGGTGAAGAAACCCTTTTTGAGAACTCAGAGTGAGTAAATTGGCCATTTTCATGCACTTTTAACCATTCCATTAATCTTGTGTTTTGGGCCCCTGGAAGCATGAAAATCACTTTAAACATGCTAATTTTAGCTCTAACACTGATGATCCACCTACAAATGTGAACTGACGTTCAAAAATAAAACATTTGAAAACGGACCATTTTCCACATTTCTGAAGCATGACGTAATGGGGGGGTGTTATCTCTTTTGTCGAAAATCAGCCGTTTTTGCTCGAACATTAAATGCCTCCAAATGGTATTTAATTAACTTCCCGGGGTGAAGAAACCCTTTTTGAGAACTCAGAGTGAGTAAATTGGCCATTTTCATGCACTTTTAACCATTCCATAAATCTTGTGTTTTGGGCCCCTGGAAGCATGAAAATCACTTTAAACATGCTAATTTTAGCTCTAACACTGATGATCCACCTACAAATGTGAACTGACGTTCAAAAATAAAACATTTGAAAACGGACCATTTTCCACATTTCTGAAGCATGACGTAATGGGGGGGTGTTATCTCTTTTGTCGAAAATCGGCCGTTTTTGCTCGAACATTAAATGCCTCCAAATGGTATTTATTTCACTTCCCGGGGTGAAGAAACCCTTTTTGAGAACTCAGAGTGAGTAAATTGGCCATTTTCATGCACTTTTAACCATTCCATTAATCTTGTGTTTTGGGCCCCTGGAAGCATGAAAATCACTTTAAACATGCTAATTTTAGCTCTAACACTGATGATCCACCTACAAATGTGAACTGACGTTCAAAAATAAAACATTTGAAAACGGACCATTTTCCACATTTCTGAAGCATGACGTAATGGGGGGGTGTTATCTCTTTTGTCGAAAATCAGCCGTTTTTGCTCGAACATTAAATGCCTCCAAATGGTATTTAATTAACTTCCCGAGCCCCTGGAAGCATGAAAATCACTTTAAACATGCTAATTTTAGCTCTAACACTGATGATCCACCTACAAATGTGAACTGACGTTCAAAAATAAAACATTTGAAAACGGACCATTTTCCACATTTCTGAAGCATGACGTAATGGGGGGGTGTTATCTCTTTTGTCGAAAATCAGCCGTTTTTGCTCGAACATTAAATGCCTCCAAATGGTATTTAATTAACTTCCCGGGGTGAAGAAACCCTTTTTGAGAACTCAGAGTGAGTAAATTGGCCATTTTCATGCACTTTTAACCATTCCATTAATCTTGTGTTTTGGGCCCCTGGAAGCATGAAAATCACTTTAAACATGCTAATTTTAGCTCTAACACTGATGATCCACCTACAAATGTGAACTGACGTTCAAAAATAAAACATTTGAAAACGGACCATTTTCCACATTTCTGAAGCATGACGTAATGGGGGGGTGTTATCTCTTTTGTCGAAAATCAGCCGTTTTTGCTCGAACATTAAATGCCTCCAAATGGTATTTAATTAACTTCCCGGGGTGAAGAAACCCTTTTTGAGAACTCAGAGTGAGTAAATTGGCCATTTTCATGCACTTTTAACCATTCCATAAATCTTGTGTTTTGGGCCCCTGGAAGCATGAAAATCACTTTAAACATGCTAATTTTAGCTCTAACACTGATGATCCACCTACAAATGTGAACTGACGTTCAAAAATAAAACATTTGAAAACGGACCATTTTCCACATTTCTGAAGCATGACGTAATGGGGGGGTGTTATCTCTTTTGTCGAAAATCAGCCGTTTTTGCTCGAACATTAAATGCCTCCAAATGGTATTTAATTAACTTCCCGAGCCCCCGGAAGCATGAAAATCACTTTAAACATGCTAATTTTAGCTCTAACACTGATGATCCACCTACAAATGTGAACTGACGTTCAAAAATAAAACATTTGAAAACGGACCATTTTCCACATTTCTGAAGCATGACGTAATGGGGGGGTGTTATCTCTTTTGTCGAAAATCAGCCGTTTTTGCTCGAACATTAAATGCCTCCAAATGGTATTTATTTCACTTCCCGAGCCCCTGGAAGCATGAAAATCACTTTAAACATGCTAATTTTAGCTCTAACACTGATGATCCACCTACAAATGTGAACTGACGTTCAAAAATAAAACATTTGAAAACGGACCATTTTCCACATTTCTGAAGCATGACGTAATGGGGGGGGGTGTTATCTCTTTTGTCGAAAATCAGCCGTTTTTGCTCGAACATTAAATGCCTCCAAATGGTATTTAATTAACTTCCCGAGCCCCTGGAAGCATGAAAATCACTTTAAACATGCTAATTTTAGCTCTAACACTGATGATCCACCTACAAATGTGAACTGACGTTCAAAAATAAAACATTTGAAAACGGACCATTTTCCACATTTCTGAAGCATGACGTAATGGGGGGGTGTTATCTCTTTTGTCGAAAATCAGCCGTTTTTGCTCCAACATTAAATGCCTCCAAATGGTATTTATTTCACTTCCTGGGTTGAAGAAACCCTTTTTGAGAACTCAGAGTGAGTAAATTGGCCATTTTCATGCACTTTTAACCATTCCATAAATCTTGTGTTTTGGGCCCCTGGAAGCATGAAAATCACTTTAAACATGCTAATTTTAGCTCTAACACTGATGATCCACCTACAAATGTGAACTGACGTTCAAAAATAAAACATTTGAAAACGGACCATTTTCCACATTTCTGAAGCATGACGTAATGGGGGGGTGTTATCTCTTTTGTCGAAAATCAGCCGTTTTTGCTCGAACATTAAATGCCTCCAAATGGTATTTAATTAACTTCCCGAGCCCCTGGAAGCATGAAAATCACTTTAAACATGCTAATTTTAGCTCTAACACTGATGATCCACCTACAAATGTGAACTGACGTTCAAAAATAAAACATTTGAAAACGGACCATTTTCCACATTTCTGAAGCATGACGTAATGGGGGGGTGTTATCTCTTTTGTCGAAAATCAGCCGTTTTTGCTCGAACTTAAATGCCTCCAAATGGTATTTAATTAACTTCCCGGGGTGAAGAAACCCTTTTTGAGAACTCAGAGTGAGTAAATTGGCCATTTTCATGCACTTTTAACCATTCCATAAATCTTGTGTTTTGGGCCCCTGGAAGCATGAAAATCACTTTAAACATGCTAATTTTAGCTCTAACACTGATGATCCACCTACAAATGTGAACTGACGTTCAAAAATAAAACATTTGAAAACGGACCATTTTCCACATTTCTGAAGCATGACGTAATGGGGGGGTGTTATCTCTTTTGTCGAAAATCAGCCGTTTTTGCTCGAACATTAAATGCCTCCAAATGGTATTTATTTCACTTCCCGAGCCCCTGGAAGCATGAAAATCACTTTAAACATGCTAATTTTAGCTCTAACACTGATGATCCACCTACAAATGTGAACTGACGTTCAAAAATAAAACATTTGAAAACGGACTATTTTCCACATTTCTGAAGCATGACGTAATGGGGGGGTGTTATCTCTTTTGTCGAAAATCAGCCATTTTTGCTCGCACATTAAATGCCTCCAAATGGTATTTAATTAACTTCCCGAGCCCCTGGAAGCATGAAAATCACTTTAAACATGCTAATTTTAGCTCTAACACTAATGATCCACCTACAAATGTGAACTGACGTTCAAAAATAAAACATTTGAAAACGGACCATTTTCCACATTTCTGAAGCATGACGTAATGGGGGGGTGTTATCTCTTTTGTCGAAAATCAGCCGTTTTTGCTCGAACATTAAATGCCTCCAAATGGTATTTAATTAACTTCCCGAGCCCCTGGAAGCATGAAAATCACTTTAAACATGCTAAGTTTAGCTCTAACACTGATGATCCACCTACAAATGTGAACTGACGTTCAAAAATAAAACATTTGAAAACGGACCATTTTCCACATTTCTGAAGCATGACGTAATGGGGGGGTGTTATCTCTTTTGTCGAAAATCAGCCGTTTTTGCTCGAACATTAAATGCCTCCAAATGGTATTTATTTCACTTCCCGAGCCCCTGGAAGCATGAAAATCACTTTAAACATGCTAATTTTAGCTCTAACACTGATGATCCACCTACAAATGTGAACTGACGTTCAAAAATAAAACATTTGAAAACGGACCATTTTCCACATTTCTGAAGCATGACGTAATGGGGGGGTGTTATCTCTTTTGTCGAAAATCAGCCGTTTTTGCTCGAACATTAAATGCCTCCAAATGGTATTTAATTAACTTCCCGAGCCCCTGGAAGCATGAAAATCACTTTAAACATGCTAATTTTAGCTCTAACACTGATGATCCACCTACAAATGTGAACTGACGTTCAAAAATAAAACATTTGAAAACGGACCATTTTCCACATTTCTGAAGCATGACGTAATGGGGGGGTGTTATCTCTTTTGTCGAAAATCAGCCGTTTTTGCTCGAACTTAAATGCCTCCAAATGGTATTTAATTAACTTCCCGGGGTGAAGAAACCCTTTTTGAGAACTCAGAGTGAGTAAATTGGCCATTTTCATGCACTTTTAACCATTCCATAAATCTTGTGTTTTGGGCCCCTGGAAGCATGAAAATCACTTTAAACATGCTAATTTTAGCTCTAACACTGATGATCCACCTACAAATGTGAACTGACGTTCAAAAATAAAACATTTGAAAACGGACCATTTTCCACATTTCTGAAGCATGACGTAATGGGGGGGTGTTATCTCTTTTGTCGAAAATCAGCCGTTTTTGCTCGAACATTAAATGCCTCCAAATGGTATTTATTTCACTTCCCGAGCCCCTGGAAGCATGAAAATCACTTTAAACATGCTAATTTTAGCTCTAACACTGATGATCCACCTACAAATGTGAACTGACGTTCAAAAATAAAACATTTGAAAACGGACTATTTTCCACATTTCTGAAGCATGACGTAATGGGGGGGTGTTATCTCTTTTGTCGAAAATCAGCCATTTTTGCTCGCACATTAAATGCCTCCAAATGGTATTTAATTAACTTCCCGAGCCCCTGGAAGCATGAAAATCACTTTAAACATGCTAATTTTAGCTCTAACACTAATGATCCACCTACAAATGTGAACTGACGTTCAAAAATAAAACATTTGAAAACGGACCATTTTCCACATTTCTGAAGCATGACGTAATGGGGGGGTGTTATCTCTTTTGTCGAAAATCAGCCGTTTTTGCTCGAACATTAAATGCCTCCAAATGGTATTTAATTAACTTCCCGAGCCCCTGGAAGCATGAAAATCACTTTAAACATGCTAAGTTTAGCTCTAACACTGATGATCCACCTACAAATGTGAACTGACGTTCAAAAATAAAACATTTGAAAACGGACCATTTTCCACATTTCTGAAGCATGACGTAATGGGGGGGTGTTATCTCTTTTGTCGAAAATCAGCCGTTTTTGCTCGAACATTAAATGCCTCCAAATGGTATTTATTTCACTTCCCGAGCCCCTGGAAGCATGAAAATCACTTTAAACATGCTAATTTTAGCTCTAACACTGATGATCCACCTACAAATGTGAACTGACGTTCAAAAATAAAACATTTGAAAACGGACCATTTTCCACATTTCTGAAGCATGACGTAATGGGGGGGTGTTATCTCTTTTGTCGAAAATCAGCCGTTTTTGCTCGAACATTAAATGCCTCCAAATGGTATTTAATTAACTTCCCGAGCCCCTGGAAGCATGAAAATCACTTTAAACATGCTAATTTTAGCTCTAACACTGATGATCCACCTACAAATGTGAACTGACGTTCAAAAATAAAACATTTGAAAACGGACCATTTTCCACATTTCTGAAGCATGACGTAATGGGGGGGTGTTATCTCTTTTGTCGAAAATCAGCCGTTTTTGCTCGAACATTAAATGCCTCCAAATGGTATTTATTTCACTTCCCGAGCCCCTGGAAGCATGAAAATCACTTTAAACATGCTAATTTTAGCTCTAACACTGATGATCCACCTACAAATGTGAACTGACGTTCAAAAATAAAACATTTGAAAACGGACCATTTTCCACATTTCTGAAGCATGACGTAATGGGGGGGTGTTATCTCTTTTGTCGAAAATCAGCCGTTTTTGCTCGAACATTAAATGCCTCCAAATGGTATTTAATTAACTTCCCGGGGTGAAGAAACCCTTTTTGAGAACTCAGAGTGAGTAAATTGGCCATTTTCATGCACTTTTAACCATTCCATAAATCTTGTGTTTTGGGCCCCTGGAAGCATGAAAATCACTTTAAACATGCTAATTTTAGCTCTAACACTGATGATCCACCTACAAATGTGAACTGACGTTCAAAAATAAAACATTTGAAAACGGACCATTTTCCACATTTCTGAAGCATGACGTAATGGGGGGGTGTTATCTCTTTTGTCGAAAATCAGCCGTTTTTGCTCGAACATTAAATGCCTCCAAATGGTATTTATTTCACTTCCCGAGCCCCTGGAAGCATGAAAATCACTTTAAACATGCTAATTTTAGCTCTAACACTGATGATCCACCTACAAATGTGAACTGACGTTCAAAAATAAAACATTTGAAAACGGACCATTTTCCACATTTCTGAAGCATGACGTAATGGGGGGGTTTTATCTCTTTTGTCGAAAATCAGCCGTTTTTGCTCGAACATTAAATGCCTCCAAATGGTATTTAATTAACTTCCCGGGGTGAAGAAACCCTTTTTGAGAACTCAGAGTGAGTAAATTGGCCATTTTCATGCACTTTTAACCATTCCATAAATCTTGTGTTTTGGGCCCCTGGAAGCATGAAAATCACTTTAAACATGCTAATTTTAGCTCTAACACTGATGATCCACCTACAAATGTGAACTGACGTTCAAAAATAAAACATTTGAAAACGGACCATTTTCCACATTTCTGAAGCATGACGTAATGGGGGGGTGTTATCTCTTTTGTCGAAAATCAGCCGTTTTTGCTCGAACATTAAATGCCTCCAAATGGTATTTAATTAACTTCCCGAGCCCCTGGAAGCATGAAAATCACTTTAAACATGCTAATTTTAGCTCTAACACTGATGATCCACCTACAAATGTGAACTGACGTTCAAAAATAAAACATTTGAAAACGGACCATTTTCCACATTTCTGAAGCATGACGTAATGGGGGGCTGTTATCTCTTTTGTCGAAAATCAGCCATTTTTGCTCGAACATTAAATGCCTCTAAATGGTATTTAATTAACTTCCCGGGGTGAAGAAACCCTTTTTGAGAACTCAGAGTGAGTAAATTGGCCATTTTCATGCACTTTTAACCATTCCATAAATCTTGTGTTTTGGGCCCCTGGAAGCATGAAAATCACTTTAAACATGCTAATTTTAGCTCTAACACTGATGATCCACCTACAAATGTGAACTGACGTTCAAAAATAAAACATTTGAAAACGGACCATTTTCCACATTTCTGAAGCATGACGTAATGGGGGGGTGTTATCTCTTTTGTCGAAAATCAGCCGTTTTTGCTCGAACATTAAATGCCTCCAAATGGTATTTAATTAACTTCCCGAGCCCCTGGAAGCATGAAAATCACTTTAAACATGCTAATTTTAGCTCTAACACTGATGATCCACCTACAAATGTGAACTGACGTTCAAAAATAAAACATTTGAAAACGGACCATTTTCCACATTTCTGAAGCATGACGTAATGGGGGGGTGTTATCTCTTTTGTCGAAAATCGGCCGTTTTTGCTCGAACATTAAATGCCTCCAAATGGTATTTATTTCACTTCCCGGGGTGAAGAAACCCTTTTTGAGAACTCAGAGTGAGTAAATTGGCCATTTTCATGCACTTTTAACCATTCCATTAATCTTGTGTTTTGGGCCCCTGGAAGCATGAAAATCACTTTAAACATGCTAATTTTAGCTCTAACACTGATGATCCACCTACAAATGTGAACTGACGTTCAAAAATAAAACATTTGAAAACGGACCATTTTCCACATTTCTGAAGCATGACGTAATGGGGGGGTGTTATCTCTTTTGTCGAAAATCAGCCGTTTTTGCTCGAACATTAAATGCCTCCAAATGGTATTTAATTAACTTCCCGGGGTGAAGAAACCCTTTTTGAGAACTCAGAGTGAGTAAATTGGCCATTTTCATGCACTTTTAACCATTCCATAAATCTTGTGTTTTGGGCCCCTGGAAGCATGAAAATCACTTTAAACATGCTAATTTTAGCTCTAACACTGATGATCCACCTACAAATGTGAACTGACGTTCAAAAATAAAACATTTGAAAACGGACCATTTTCCACATTTCTGAAGCATGACGTAATGGGGGGGGTGTTATCTCTTTTGTCGAAAATCAGCCGTTTTTGCTCGAACATTAAATGCCTCCAAATTGTATTTATTTCACTTCCCGAGCCCCTGGAAGCATGAAAATCACTTTAAACATGCTAATTTTAGCTCTAACACTGATGATCCACCTACAAATGTGAACTGACGTTCAAAAATAAAACATTTGAAAACGGACCATTTTCCACATTTCTGAAGCATGACGTAATGGGGGGGGTGTTATCTCTTTTGTCGAAAATCAGCCGTTTTTGCTCGAACATTAAATGCCTCCAAATGGTATTTAATTAACTTCCCGAGCCCCTGGAAGCATGAAAATCACTTTAAACATGCTAATTTTAGCTCTAACACTGATGATCCACCTACAAATGTGAACTGACGTTCAAAAATAAAACATTTGAAAACGGACCATTTTCCACATTTCTGAAGCATGACGTAATGGGGGGGTGTTATCTCTTTTGTCGAAAATCAGCCGTTTTTGCTCCAACATTAAATGCCTCCAAATGGTATTTATTTCACTTCCCGGGTTGAAGAAACCCTTTTTGAGAACTCAGAGTGAGTAAATTGGCCATTTTCATGCACTTTTAACCATTCCATAAATCTTGTGTTTTGGGCCCCTGGAAGCATGAAAATCACTTTAAACATGCTAATTTTAGCTCTAACACTGATGATCCACCTACAAATGTGAACTGACGTTCAAAAATAAAACATTTGAAAACGGACCATTTTCCACATTTCTGAAGCATGACGTAATGGGGGGGTGTTATCTCTTTTGTCGAAAATCAGCCGTTTTTGCTCGAACATTAAATGCCTCCAAATGGTATTTAATTAACTTCCCGAGCCCCTGGAAGCATGAAAATCACTTTAAACATGCTAATTTTAGCTCTAACACTGATGATCCACCTACAAATGTGAACTGACGTTCAAAAATAAAACATTTGAAAACGGACCATTTTCCACATTTCTGAAGCATGACGTAATGGGGGGGTGTTATCTCTTTTGTCGAAAATCAGCCGTTTTTGCTCGAACATTAAATGCCTCCAAATGGTATTTAATTAACTTCCCGGGGTGAAGAAACCCTTTTTGAGAACTCAGAGTGAGTAAATTGGCCATTTTCATGCACTTTTAACCATTCCATAAATCTTGTGTTTTGGGCCCCTGGAAGCATGAAAATCACTTTAAACATGCTAATTTTAGCTCTAACACTGATGATCCACCTACAAATGTGAACTGACGTTCAAAAATAAAACATTTGAAAACGGACCATTTTCCACATTTCTGAAGCATGACGTAATGGGGGGGTGTTATCTCTTTTGTCGAAAATCAGCCGTTTTTGCTCGAACATTAAATGCCTCCAAATGGTATTTATTTCACTTCCCGAGCCCCTGGAAGCATGAAAATCACTTTAAACATGCTAATTTTAGCTCTAACACTGATGATCCACCTACAAATGTGAACTGACGTTCAAAAATAAAACATTTGAAAACGGACCATTTTCCACATTTCTGAAGCATGACGTAATGGGGGGGTGTTATCTCTTTTGTCGAAAATCAGCCGTTTTTGCTCGAACATTAAATGCCTCCAAATGGTATTTAATTAACTTCCCGAGCCCCTGGAAGCATGAAAATCACTTTAAACATGCTAATTTTAGCTCTAACACTGATGATCCACCTACAAATGTGAACTGACGTTCAAAAATAAAACATTTGAAAACGGACCATTTTCCACATTTCTGAAGCATGACGTAATGGGGGGGTGTTATCTCTTTTGTCGAAAATCAGCCGTTTTTGCTCGAACATTAAATGCCTCCAAATGGTATTTAATTAACTTCCCGAGCCCCTGGAAGCATGAAAATCACTTTAAACATGCTAATTTTAGCTCTAACACTGATGATCCACCTACAAATGTGAACTGACGTTCAAAAATAAAACATTTGAAAACGGACCATTTTCCACATTTCTGAAGCATGACGTAATGGGGGGGTGTTATCTCTTTTGTCGAAAATCAGCCGTTTTTGCTCGAACATTAAATGCCTCCAAATGGTATTTATTTCACTTCCCGAGCCCCTGGAAGCATGAAAATCACTTTAAACATGCTAATTTTAGCTCTAACACTGATGATCCACCTACAAATGTGAACTGACGTTCAAAAATAAAACATTTGAAAACGGACCATTTTCCACATTTCTGAAGCATGACGTAATGGGGGGGTGTTATCTCTTTTGTCGAAAATCAGCCGTTTTTGCTCGAACATTAAATGCCTCCAAATGGTATTTAATTAACTTCCCGAGCCCCTGGAAGCATGAAAATCACTTTAAACATGCTAATTTTAGCTCTAACACTGATGATCCACCTACAAATGTGAACTGACGTTCAAAAATAAAACATTTGAAAACGGACCATTTTCCACATTTCTGAAGCATGACGTAATGGGGGGGTGTTATCTCTTTTGTCGAAAATCAGCCGTTTTTGCTCGAACATTAAATGCCTCCAAATGGTATTTAATTAACTTCCCGAGCCCCTGGAAGCATGAAAATCACTTTAAACATGCTAATTTTAGCTCTAACACTGATGATCCACCTACAAATGTGAACTGACGTTCAAAAATAAAACATTTGAAAACGGACCATTTTCCACATTTCTGAAGCATGACGTAATGGGGGGGTGTTATCTCTTTTGTCGAAAATCAGCCGTTTTTGCTCGAACATTAAATGCCTCCAAATGGTATTTAATTAACTTCCCGGGGTGAAGAAACCCTTTTTGAGAACTCAGAGTGAGTAAATTGGCCATTTTCATGCACTTTTAACCATTCCATAAATCTTGTGTTTTGGGCCCCTGGAAGCATGAAAATCACTTTAAACATGCTAATTTTAGCTCTAACACTGATGATCCACCTACAAATGTGAACTGACGTTCAAAAATAAAACATTTGAAAACGGACCATTTTCCACATTTCTGAAGCATGACGTAATGGGGGGGTGTTATCTCTTTTGTCGAAAATCAGCCGTTTTTGCTCGAACATTAAATGCCTCCAAATGGTATTTAATTAACTTCCCGAGCCCCTGGAAGCATGAAAATCACTTTAAACATGCTAATTTTAGCTCTAACACTGATGATCCACCTACAAATGTGAACTGACGTTCAAAAATAAAACATTTGAAAACGGACCATTTTCCACATTTCTGAAGCATGACGTAATGGGGGGGTGTTATCTCTTTTGTCGAAAATCAGCTGTTTTTGCTCGAACATTAAATGCCTCCAAATGGTATTTAATTAACTTCCCGGGGTGAAGAAACCCTTTTTGAGAACTCAGAGTGAGTAAATTGGCCATTTTCATGCACTTTTAACCATTCCATAAATCTTGTGTTTTGGGCCCCTGGAAGCATGAAAATCACTTTAAACATGCTAATTTTAGCTCTAACACTGATGATCCACCTACAAATGTGAACTGACGTTCAAAAATAAAACATTTGAAAACGGACCATTTTCCACATTTCTGAAGCATGACGTAATGGGGGGTGTTATCTCTTTTGTCGAAAATCAGCCGTTTTTGCTCTAACATTAAATGCCTCCAAATGGTATTTATTTAACTTCCGAGCCCCTGGAAGCATGAAAATCACTTTAAACATGCTAATTTTAGCTCTAACACTGATGATCCACCTACAAATGTGAACTGACGTTCAAAAATAAAACATTTGAAAACGGACCATTTTCCACATTTCTGAAGCATGACGTAATGGGGGGGTGTTATCTCTTTTGTCGAAAATCAGCCGTTTTTGCTCGAACATTAAATGCCTCCAAATGGTATTTAATTAACTTCCCGGGGTGAAGAAACCCTGTTTGAGAACTCAGAGTGAGTAAATTGGCCATTTTCATGCACTTTTAACCATTCCATAAATCTTGTGTTTTGGGGCCCTGGAAGCATGAAAATCACTTTAAACAGGCTAATTTTAGCTCTAACACTGATGATCCACCTACAAATGTGAACTGACGTTCAAAAATAAAACATTTGAAAACGGACCATTTTCCACATTTCTGAAGCATGACGTAATGGGGGGGTGTTTTCTCTTTTGTCGAAAATCAGCCGTTTTTGCTCGAACATTAAATGCCTCCAAATGGTATTTAATTAACTTCCCGAGCCCCTGAAGCATGAAAATCACTTTAAACATGCTAATTTTAGCTCTAACACTGATGATCCACCTACAAATGTGAACTGACGTTCAAAAATAAAACATTTGAAAACGGACCATTTTCCACATTTCTGAAGCATGACGTAATGGGGGGGTGTTATCTCTTTTGTCGAAAATCAGCCGTTTTTGCTCGAACATTAAATGCCTCCAAATGGTATTTAATTAACTTCCCGGGGTGAAGAAACCCTTTTTGAGAACTCAGAGTGAGTAAATTGGCCATTTTCATGCACTTTTAACCATTCCATAAATCTTGTGTTTTGGGCCCCTGGAAGCATGAAAATCACTTTAAACATGCTAATTTTAGCTCTAACACTGATGATCCACCTACAAATGTGAACTGACGTTCAAAAATAAAACATTTGAAAACTGACCATTTTCCACATTTCTGAAGCATGACGTAATGGGGGGGTGTTATCTCTTTTGTCGAAAATCAGCCGTTTTTGCTCGAACATTAAATGCCTCCAAATGGTATTTATTTCACTTCCCGAGCCCCTGGAAGCATGAAAATCACTTTAAACATGCTAATTTTAGCTCTAACACTGATGATCCACCTACAAATGTGAACTGACGTTCAAAAATAAAACATTTGAAAACGGACCATTTTCCACATTTCTGAAGCATGACGTAATGGGGGGGTGTTATCTCTTTTGTCGAAAATCAGCCGTTTTTGCTCGAACATTAAATGCCTCCAAATGGTATTTAATTAACTTCCCGAGCCCCTGGAAGCATGAAAATCACTTTAAACATGCTAATTTTAGCTCTAACACTGATGATCCACCTACAAATGTGAACTGACGTTCAAAAATAAAACATTTGAAAACGGACCATTTTCCACATTTCTGAAGCATGACGTAATGGGGGGGTGTTATCTCTTTTGTCGAAAATCTGCCGTTTTTGCTCGAACATTAAATGCCTCCAAATGGTATTTAATTAACTTCCCGGGGTGAAGAAACCCTTTTTGAGAACTCAGAGTGAGTAAATTGGCCATTTTCATGCACTTTTAACCATTCCATAAATCTTGTGTTTTGGGCCCCTGGAAGCATGAAAATCACTTTAAACATGCTAATTTTAGCTCTAACACTGATGATCCACCTACAAATGTGAACTGACGTTCAAAAATAAAACATTTGAAAACGGACCATTTTCCACATTTCTGAAGCATGACGTAATGGGGGGGTGTTATCTCTTTTGTCGAAAATCAGCCTTTTTTGCTCGAACATTAAATGCCTCCAAATGGTATTTAATTAACTTCCCGAGCCCCTGGAAGCATGAAAATCACTTTAAACATGCTAATTTTAGCTCTAACACTGATGATCCACCTACAAATGTGAACTGACGTTCAAAAATAAAACATTTGAAAACGGACCATTTTCCACATTTCTGAAGCATGACGTAATGGGGGGGTGTTATCTCTTTTGTCGAAAATCAGCCGTTTTTACTCGAACATTAAATGCCTCCAAATGGTATTTAATTAACTTCCCGGGGTGAAGAAACCCTTTTTGAGAACTCAGAGTGAGTAAATTGGCCATTTTCATGCACTTTTAACCATTCCATAAATCTTGTGTTTTGGGCCCCTGGAAGCATGAAAATCACTTTAAACATGCTAATTTTAGCTCTAACACTGATGATCCACCTACAAATGTGAACTGACGTTCAAAAATAAAACATTTGAAAACGGACCATTTTCCACATTTCTGAAGCATGACGTAATGGGGGGGTGTTATCTCTTTTGTCGAAAATCGGCCGTTTTTGCTCGAACATTAAATGCCTCCAAATGGTATTTATTTCACTTCCCGGGGTGAAGAAACCCTTTTTGAGAACTCAGAGTGAGTAAATTGGCCATTTTCATGCACTTTTAACCATTCCATTAATCTTGTGTTTTGGGCCCCTGGAAGCATGAAAATCACTTTAAACATGCTAATTTTAGCTCTAACACTGATGATCCACCTACAAATGTGAACTGACGTTCAAAAATAAAACATTTGAAAACGGACCATTTTCCACATTTCTGAAGCATGACGTAATGGGGGGGTGTTATCTCTTTTGTCGAAAATCAGCCGTTTTTGCTCGAACATTAAATGCCTCCAAATGGTATTTAATTAACTTCCCGGGGTGAAGAAACCCTTTTTGAGAACTCAGAGTGAGTAAATTGGCCATTTTCATGCACTTTTAACCATTCCATAAATCTTGTGTTTTGGGCCCCTGGAAGCATGAAAATCACTTTAAACATGCTAATTTTAGCTCTAACACTGATGATCCACCTACAAATGTGAACTGACGTTCAAAAATAAAACATTTGAAAACGGACCATTTTCCACATTTCTGAAGCATGACGTAATGGGGGGGTGTTATCTCTTTTGTCGAAAATCAGCCGTTTTTGCTCGAACATTAAATGCCTCCAAATGGTATTTAATTAACTTCCCGAGCCCCCGGAAGCATGAAAATCACTTTAAACATGCTAATTTTAGCTCTAACACTGATGATCCACCTACAAATGTGAACTGACGTTCAAAAATAAAACATTTGAAAACGGACCATTTTCCACATTTCTGAAGCATGACGTAATGGGGGGGTGTTATCTCTTTTGTCGAAAATCAGCCGTTTTTGCTCGAACATTAAATGCCTCCAAATGGTATTTATTTCACTTCCCGAGCCCCTGGAAGCATGAAAATCACTTTAAACATGCTAATTTTAGCTCTAACACTGATGATCCACCTACAAATGTGAACTGACGTTCAAAAATAAAACATTTGAAAACGGACCATTTTCCACATTTCTGAAGCATGACGTAATGGGGGGGGTGTTATCTCTTTTGTCGAAAATCAGCCGTTTTTGCTCGAACATTAAATGCCTCCAAATGGTATTTAATTAACTTCCCGAGCCCCTGGAAGCATGAAAATCACTTTAAACATGCTAATTTTAGCTCTAACACTGATGATCCACCTACAAATGTGAACTGACGTTCAAAAATAAAACATTTGAAAACGGACCATTTTCCACATTTCTGAAGCATGACGTAATGGGGGGGTGTTATCTCTTTTGTCGAAAATCAGCCGTTTTTGCTCCAACATTAAATGCCTCCAAATGGTATTTATTTCACTTCCCGGGTTGAAGAAACCCTTTTTGAGAACTCAGAGTGAGTAAATTGGCCATTTTCATGCACTTTTAACCATTCCATAAATCTTGTGTTTTGGGCCCCTGGAAGCATGAAAATCACTTTAAACATGCTAATTTTAGCTCTAACACTGATGATCCACCTACAAATGTGAACTGACGTTCAAAAATAAAACATTTGAAAACGGACCATTTTCCACATTTCTGAAGCATGACGTAATGGGGGGGTGTTATCTCTTTTGTCGAAAATCAGCCGTTTTTGCTCGAACATTAAATGCCTCCAAATGGTATTTAATTAACTTCCCGAGCCCCTGGAAGCATGAAAATCACTTTAAACATGCTAATTTTAGCTCTAACACTGATGATCCACCTACAAATGTGAACTGACGTTCAAAAATAAAACATTTGAAAACGGACCATTTTCCACATTTCTGAAGCATGACGTAATGGGGGGGTGTTATCTCTTTTGTCGAAAATCAGCCGTTTTTGCTCGAACATTAAATGCCTCCAAATGGTATTTAATTAACTTCCCGGGGTGAAGAAACCCTTTTTGAGAACTCAGAGTGAGTAAATTGGCCATTTTCATGCACTTTTAACCATTCCATAAATCTTGTGTTTTGGGCCCCTGGAAGCATGAAAATCACTTTAAACATGCTAATTTTAGCTCTAACACTGATGATCCACCTACAAATGTGAACTGACGTTCAAAAATAAAACATTTGAAAACGGACCATTTTCCACATTTCTGAAGCATGACGTAATGGGGGGGTGTTATCTCTTTTGTCGAAAATCAGCCGTTTTTGCTCGAACATTAAATGCCTCCAAATGGTATTTATTTCACTTCCCGAGCCCCTGGAAGCATGAAAATCACTTTAAACATGCTAATTTTAGCTCTAACACTGATGATCCACCTACAAATGTGAACTGACGTTCAAAAATAAAACATTTGAAAACGGACCATTTTCCACATTTCTGAAGCATGACGTAATGGGGGGGTGTTATCTCTTTTGTCGAAAATCAGCCATTTTTGCTCGAACATTAAATGCCTCCAAATGGTATTTAATTAACTTCCCGAGCCCCTGGAAGCATGAAAATCACTTTAAACATGCTAATTTTAGCTCTAACACTGATGATCCACCTACAAATGTGAACTGACGTTCAAAAATAAAACATTTGAAAACGGACCATTTTCCACATTTCTGAAGCATGACGTAATGGGGGGGTGTTATCTCTTTTGTCGAAAATCAGCCGTTTTTGCTCGAACATTAAATGCCTCCAAATGGTATTTAATTAACTTCCCGAGCCCCTGGAAGCATGAAAATCACTTTAAACATGCTAAGTTTAGCTCTAACACTGATGATCCACCTACAAATGTGAACTGACGTTCAAAAATAAAACATTTGAAAACGGACCATTTTCCACATTTCTGAAGCATGACGTAATGGGGGGGTGTTATCTCTTTTGTCGAAAATCAGCCGTTTTTGCTCGAACATTAAATGCCTCCAAATGGTATTTATTTCACTTCCCGAGCCCCTGGAAGCATGAAAATCACTTTAAACATGCTAATTTTAGCTCTAACACTGATGATCCACCTACAAATGTGAACTGACGTTCAAAAATAAAACATTTGAAAACGGACCATTTTCCACATTTCTGAAGCATGACGTAATGGGGGGGTGTTATCTCTTTTGTCGAAAATCAGCCGTTTTTGCTCGAACATTAAATGCCTCCAAATGGTATTTAATTAACTTCCCGGGGTGAAGAAACCCTTTTTGAGAACTCAGAGTGAGTAAATTGGCCATTTTCATGCACTTTTAACCATTCCATAAATCTTGTGTTTTGGGCCCCTGGAAGCATGAAAATCACTTTAAACATGCTAATTTTAGCTCTAACACTGATGATCCACCTACAAATGTGAACTGACGTTCAAAAATAAAACATTTGAAAACGGACCATTTTCCACATTTCTGAAGCATGACGTAATGGGGGGGTGTTATCTCTTTTGTCGAAAATCAGCCGTTTTTGCTCGAACATTAAATGCCTCCAAATGGTATTTATTTCACTTCCCGAGCCCCTGGAAGCATGAAAATCACTTTAAACATGCTAATTTTAGCTCTAACACTGATGATCCACCTACAAATGTGAACTGACGTTCAAAAATAAAACATTTGAAAACGGACCATTTTCCACATTTCTGAAGCATGACGTAATGGGGGGGTGTTATCTCTTTTGTCGAAAATCAGCCATTTTTGCTCGAACATTAAATGCCTCCAAATGGTATTTAATTAACTTCCCGAGCCCCTGGAAGCATGAAAATCACTTTAAACATGCTAATTTTAGCTCTAACGCTGATGATCCACCTACAAATGTGAACTGACGTTCAAAAATAAAACATTTGAAAACGGACCATTTTCCACATTTCTGAAGCATGACGTAATGGGGGGGTGTTATCTCTTTTGTCGAAAATCAGCCGTTTTTGCTCGAACATTAAATGCCTCCAAATGGTATTTAATTAACTTCCCGAGCCCCTGGAAGCATGAAAATCACTTTAAACATGCTAAGTTTAGCTCTAACACTGATGATCCACCTACAAATGTGAACTGACGTTCAAAAATAAAACATTTGAAAACGGACCATTTTCCACATTTCTGAAGCATGACGTAATGGGGGGGTGTTATCTCTTTTGTCGAAAATCAGCCGTTTTTGCTCGAACATTAAATGCCTCCAAATGGTATTTATTTCACTTCCCGAGCCCCTGGAAGCATGAAAATCACTTTAAACATGCTAATTTTAGCTCTAACACTGATGATCCACCTACAAATGTGAACTGACGTTCAAAAATAAAACATTTGAAAACGGACCATTTTCCACATTTCTGAAGCATGACGTAATGGGGGGGTGTTATCTCTTTTGTCGAAAATCAGCCGTTTTTGCTCGAACATTAAATGCCTCCAAATGGTATTTAATTAACTTCCCGAGCCCCTGGAAGCATGAAAATCACTTTAAACATGCTAATTTCAGCTCTAACACTGATGATCCACCTACAAATGTGAACTGACGTTCAAAAATAAAACATTTGAAAACGGACCATTTTCCACATTTCTGAAGCATGACGTAATGGGGGGGTGTTATCTCTTTTGTCGAAAATCAGCCGTTTTTGCTCGAACATTAAATGCCTCCAAATGGTATTTAATTAACTTCCCGAGCCCCTGGAAGCATGAAAATCACTTTAAACATGCTAATTTTAGCTCTAACACTGATGATCCACCTACAAATGTGAACTGACGTTCAAAAATAAAACATTTGAAAACGGACCATTTTCCACATTTCTGAAGCATGACGTAATGGGGGGGTGTTATCTCTTTTGTCGAAAATCAGCTGTTTTTGCTCGAACATTAAATGCCTCCAAATGGTATTTAATTAACTTCCCGGGGTGAAGAAACCCTTTTTGAGAACTCAGAGTGAGTAAATTGGCCATTTTCATGCACTTTTAACCATTCCATAAATCTTGTGGTTTGGGCCCCTGGAAGCATGAAAATCACTTTAAACATGCTAATTTTAGCTCTAACACTGATGATCCACCTACAAATGTGAACTGACGTTCAAAAATAAAACATTTGAAAACGGACCATTTTCCACATTTCTGAAGCATGACGTAATGGGGGGGTGTTATCTCTTTTGTCGAAAATCAGCCGTTTTTGCTCGAACATTAAATGCCTCCAAATGGTATTTAATTAACTTCCCGAGCCCCTGGAAGCATGAAAATCACTTTAAACATGCTAATTTTAGCTCTAACACTGATGATCCACCTACAAATGTGAACTGACGTTCAAAAATAAAACATTTGAAAACGGACCATTTTCCACATTTCTGAAGCATGACGTAATGGGGGGGTGTTATCTCTTTTGTCGAAAATCAGCCGTTTTTGCTCGAACATTAAATGCCTCCAAATGGTATTTAATTAACTTCCCGAGCCCTTGGAAGCATGAAAATCACTTTAAACATGCTAATTTTAGCTCTAACACTGATGATCCACCTACAAATGTGAACTGACGTTCAAAAATAAAACATTTGAAAACGGACCATTTTCCACATTTCTGAAGCATGACGTAATGGGGGGCTGTTATCTCTTTTGTCGAAAATCAGCCGTTTTTGCTCGAACATTAAATGCCTCCAAATGGTATTTAATTAACTTCCCGGGGTGAAGAAACCCTTTTTGAGAACTCAGAGTGAGTAAATTGGCCATTTTCATGCACTTTTAACCATTCCATAAATCTTGTGTTTTGGGCCCCTGGAAGCATGAAAATCACTTTAAACATGCTAATTTTAGCTCTAACACTGATGATCCACCTACAAATGTGAACTGACGTTCAAAAATAAAACATTTGAAAACGGACCATTTTCCACATTTCTGAAGCATGACGTAATGGGGGGGTGTTATCTCTTTTGTCGAAAATCAGCCGTTTTTGCTCGAACATTAAATGCCTCCAAATGGTATTTAATTAACTTCCCGAGCCCCCGGAAGCATGAAAATCACTTTAAACATGCTAATTTTAGCTCTAACACTGATGATCCACCTACAAATGTGAACTGACGTTCAAAAATAAAACATTTGAAAACGGACCATTTTCCACATTCTGAAGCATGACGTAATGGGGGGGGTGTTATCTCTTTTGTCGAAAATCAGCCGTTTTTGCTCGAACATTAAATGCCTCCAAATTGTATTTATTTCACTTCCCGAGCCCCTGGAAGCATGAAAATCACTTTAAACATGCTAATTTTAGCTCTAACACTGATGATCCACCTACAAATGTGAACTGACGTTCAAAAATAAAACATTTGAAAACGGACCATTTTCCACATTTCTGAAGCATGACGTAATGGGGGGGGTGTTATCTCTTTTGTCGAAAATCAGCCGTTTTTGCTCGAACATTAAATGCCTCCAAATGGTATTTAATTAACTTCCCGAGCCCCTGGAAGCATGAAAATCACTTTAAACATGCTAATTTTAGCTCTAACACTGATGATCCACCTACAAATGTGAACTGACGTTCAAAAATAAAACATTTGAAAACGGACCATTTTCCACATTTCTGAAGCATGACGTAATGGGGGGGTGTTATCTCTTTTGTCGAAAATCAGCCGTTTTTGCTCCAACATTAAATGCCTCCAAATGGTATTTATTTCACTTCCCGGGTTGAAGAAACCCTTTTTGAGAACTCAGAGTGAGTAAATTGGCCATTTTCATGCACTTTTAACCATTCCATAAATCTTGTGTTTTGGGCCCCTGGAAGCATGAAAATCACTTTAAACATGCTAATTTTAGCTCTAACACTGATGATCCACCTACAAATGTGAACTGACGTTCAAAAATAAAACATTTGAAAACGGACCATTTTCCACATTTCTGAAGCATGACGTAATGGGGGGGTGTTATCTCTTTTGTCGAAAATCAGCCGTTTTTGCTCGAACATTAAATGCCTCCAAATGGTATTTAATTAACTTCCCGAGCCCCTGGAAGCATGAAAATCACTTTAAACATGCTAATTTTAGCTCTAACACTGATGATCCACCTACAAATGTGAACTGACGTTCAAAAATAAAACATTTGAAAACGGACCATTTTCCACATTTCTGAAGCATGACGTAATGGGGGGGTGTTATCTCTTTTGTCGAAAATCAGCCGTTTTTGCTCGAACATTAAATGCCTCCAAATGGTATTTAATTAACTTCCCGGGGTGAAGAAACCCTTTTTGAGAACTCAGAGTGAGTAAATTGGCCATTTTCATGCACTTTTAACCATTCCATAAATCTTGTGTTTTGGGCCCCTGGAAGCATGAAAATCACTTTAAACATGCTAATTTTAGCTCTAACACTGATGATCCACCTACAAATGTGAACTGACGTTCAAAAATAAAACATTTGAAAACGGACCATTTTCCACATTTCTGAAGCATGACGTAATGGGGGGGTGTTATCTCTTTTGTCGAAAATCAGCCGTTTTTGCTCGAACATTAAATGCCTCCAAATGGTATTTATTTCACTTCCCGAGCCCCTGGAAGCATGAAAATCACTTTAAACATGCTAATTTTAGCTCTAACACTGATGATCCACCTACAAATGTGAACTGACGTTCAAAAATAAAACATTTGAAAACGGACCATTTTCCACATTTCTGAAGCATGACGTAATGGGGGGGTGTTATCTCTTTTGTCGAAAATCAGCCGTTTTTGCTCGAACATTAAATGCCTCCAAATGGTATTTAATTAACTTCCCGAGCCCCTGGAAGCATGAAAATCACTTTAAACATGCTAATTTTAGCTCTAACACTGATGATCCACCTACAAATGTGAACTGACGTTCAAAAATAAAACATTTGAAAACGGACCATTTTCCACATTTCTGAAGCATGACGTAATGGGGGGGTGTTATCTCTTTTGTCGAAAATCAGCCGTTTTTGCTCGAACATTAAATGCCTCCAAATGGTATTTAATTAACTTCCCGAGCCCCTGGAAGCATGAAAATCACTTTAAACATGCTAATTTTAGCTCTAACACTGATGATCCACCTACAAATGTGAACTGACGTTCAAAAATAAAACATTTGAAAACGGACCATTTTCCACATTTCTGAAGCATGACGTAATGGGGGGGTGTTATCTCTTTTGTCGAAAATCAGCCGTTTTTGCTCGAACATTAAATGCCTCCAAATGGTATTTATTTCACTTCCCGAGCCCCTGGAAGCATGAAAATCACTTTAAACATGCTAATTTTAGCTCTAACACTGATGATCCACCTACAAATGTGAACTGACGTTCAAAAATAAAACATTTGAAAACGGACCATTTTCCACATTTCTGAAGCATGACGTAATGGGGGGGTGTTATCTCTTTTGTCGAAAATCAGCCGTTTTTGCTCGAACATTAAATGCCTCCAAATGGTATTGAATTAACTTCCCGAGCCCCTGGAAGCATGAAAATCACTTTAAACATGCTAATTTTAGCTCTAACACTGATGATCCACCTACAAATGTGAACTGACGTTCAAAAATAAAACATTTGAAAACGGACCATTTTCCACATTTCTGAAGCATGACGTAATGGGGGGGTGTTATCTCTTTTGTCGAAAATCAGCCGTTTTTGCTCGAACATTAAATGCCTCCAAATGGTATTTAATTAACTTCCCGAGCCCCTGGAAGCATGAAAATCACTTTAAACATGCTAATTTTAGCTCTAACACTGATGATCCACCTACAAATGTGAACTGACGTTCAAAAATAAAACATTTGAAAACGGACCATTTTCCACATTTCTGAAGCATGACGTAATGGGGGGGTGTTATCTCTTTTGTCGAAAATCAGCCGTTTTTGCTCGAACATTAAATGCCTCCAAATGGTATTTAATTAACTTCCCGGGGTGAAGAAACCCTTTTTGAGAACTCAGAGTGAGTAAATTGGCCATTTTCATGCACTTTTAACCATTCCATAAATCTTGTGTTTTGGGCCCCTGGAAGCATGAAAATCACTTTAAACATGCTAATTTTAGCTCTAACACTGATGATCCACCTACAAATGTGAACTGACGTTCAAAAATAAAACATTTGAAAATGGACCATTTTCCACATTTCTGAAGCATGACGTAATGGGGGGGTGTTATCTCTTTTGTCGAAAATCAGCCGTTTTTGCTCGAACATTAAAAGCCTCCAAATGGTATTTAATTAACTTCCCGAGCCCCTGGAAGCATGAAAATCACTTTAAACATGCTAATTTTAGCTCTAACACTGATGATCCACCTACAAATGTGAACTGACGTTCAAAAATAAAACATTTGAAAACGGACCATTTTCCACATTTCTGAAGCATGACGTAATGGGGGGGTGTTATCTCTTTTGTCGAAAATCAGCTGTTTTTGCTCGAACATTAAATGCCTCCAAATGGTATTTAATTAACTTCCCGGGGTGAAGAAACCCTTTTTGAGAACTCAGAGTGAGTAAATTGGCCATTTTCATGCACTTTTAACCATTCCATAAATCTTGTGTTTTGGGCCCCTGGAAGCATGAAAATCACTTTAAACATGCTAATTTTAGCTCTAACACTGATGATCCACCTACAAATGTGAACTGACGTTCAAAAATAAAACATTTGAAAACGGACCATTTTCCACATTTCTGAAGCATGACGTAATGGGGGGTGTTATCTCTTTTGTCGAAAATCAGCCGTTTTTGCTCTAACATTAAATGCCTCCAAATGGTATTTAATTAACTTCCGAGCCCCTGGAAGCATGAAAATCACTTTAAACATGCTAATTTTAGCTCTAACACTGATGATCCACCTACAAATGTGAACTGACGTTCAAAAATAAAACATTTGAAAACGGACCATTTTCCACATTTCTGAAGCATGACGTAATGGGGGGGTGTTATCTCTTTTGTCGAAAATCAGCCGTTTTTGCTCGAACATTAAATGCCTCCAAATGGTATTTAATTAACTTCCCGGGGTGAAGAAACCCTGTTTGAGAACTCAGAGTGAGTAAATTGGCCATTTTCATGCACTTTTAACCATTCCATAAATCTTGTGTTTTGGGGCCCTGGAAGCATGAAAATCACTTTAAACAGGCTAATTTTAGCTCTAACACTGATGATCCACCTACAAATGTGAACTGACGTTCAAAAATAAAACATTTGAAAACGGACCATTTTCCACATTTCTGAAGCATGACGTAATGGGGGGGTGTTATCTCTTTTGTCGAAAATCAGCCGTTTTTGCTCGAACATTAAATGCCTCCAAATGGTATTTAATTAACTTCCCGAGCCCCTGAAGCATGAAAATCACTTTAAACATGCTAATTTTAGCTCTAACACTGATGATCCACCTACAAATGTGAACTGACGTTCAAAAATAAAACATTTGAAAACGGACCATTTTCCACATTTCTGAAGCATGACGTAATGGGGGGGTGTTATCTCTTTTGTCGAAAATCAGCCGTTTTTGCTCGAACATTAAATGCCTCCAAATGGTATTTAATTAACTTCCCGGGGTGAAGAAACCCTTTTTGAGAACTCAGAGTGAGTAAATTGGCCATTTTCATGCACTTTTAACCATTCCATAAATCTTGTGTTTTGGGCCCCTGGAAGCATGAAAATCACTTTAAACATGCTAATTTTAGCTCTAACACTGATGATCCACCTACAAATGTGAACTGACGTTCAAAAATAAAACATTTGAAAACTGACCATTTTCCACATTTCTGAAGCATGACGTAATGGGGGGGTGTTATCTCTTTTGTCGAAAATCAGCCGTTTTTGCTCGAACATTAAATGCCTCCAAATGGTATTTATTTCACTTCCCGAGCCCCTGGAAGCATGAAAATCACTTTAAACATGCTAATTTTAGCTCTAACACTGATGATCCACCTACAAATGTGAACTGACGTTCAAAAATAAAACATTTGAAAACGGACCATTTTCCACATTTCTGAAGCATGACGTAATGGGGGGGTGTTATCTCTTTTGTCGAAAATCAGCCGTTTTTGCTCGAACATTAAATGCCTCCAAATGGTATTTAATTAACTTCCCGAGCCCCTGGAAGCATGAAAATCACTTTAAACATGCTAATTTTAGCTCTAACACTGATGATCCACCTACAAATGTGAACTGACGTTCAAAAATAAAACATTTGAAAACGGACCATTTTCCACATTTCTGAAGCATGACGTAATGGGGGGGTGTTATCTCTTTTGTCGAAAATCAGCCGTTTTTGCTCGAACATTAAATGCCTCCAAATGGTATTTAATTAACTTCCCGGGGTGAAGAAACCCTTTTTGAGAACTCAGAGTGAGTAAATTGGCCATTTTCATGCACTTTTAACCATTCCATAAATCTTGTGTTTTGGGCCCCTGGAAGCATGAAAATCACTTTAAACATGCTAATTTTAGCTCTAACACTGATGATCCACCTACAAATGTGAACTGACGTTCAAAAATAAAACATTTGAAAACGGACCATTTTCCACATTTCTGAAGCATGACGTAATGGGGGGGTGTTATCTCTTTTGTCGAAAATCAGCCTTTTTTGCTCGAACATTAAATGCCTCCAAATGGTATTTAATTAACTTCCCGAGCCCCTGGAAGCATGAAAATCACTTTAAACATGCTAATTTTAGCTCTAACACTGATGATCCACCTACAAATGTGAACTGACGTTCAAAAATAAAACATTTGAAAACGGACCATTTTCCACATTTCTGAAGCATGACGTAATGGGGGGGTGTTATCTCTTTTGTCGAAAATCAGCCGTTTTTGCTCGAACATTAAATGCCTCCAAATGGTATTTAATTAACTTCCCGGGGTGAAGAAACCCTTTTTGAGAACTCAGAGTGAGTAAATTGGCCATTTTCATGCACTTTTAACCATTCCATAAATCTTGTGTTTTGGGCCCCTGGAAGCATGAAAATCACTTTAAACATGCTAATTTTAGCTCTAACACTGATGATCCACCTACAAATGTGAACTGACGTTCAAAAATAAAACATTTGAAAACGGACCATTTTCCACATTTCTGAAGCATGACGTAATGGGGGGGTGTTATCTCTTTTGTCGAAAATCAGCCGTTTTTGCTCGAACATTAAATGCCTCCAAATGGTATTTAATTAACTTCCCGGGGTGAAGAAACCCTTTTTGAGAACTCAGAGTGAGTAAATTGGCCATTTTCATGCACTTTTAACCATTCCATAAATCTTGTGTTTTGGGCCCCTGGAAGCATGAAAATCACTTTAAACATGCTAATTTTAGCTCTAACACTGATGATCCACCTACAAATGTGAACTGACGTTCAAAAATAAAACATTTGAAAACGGACCATTTTCCACATTTCTGAAGCATGACGTAATGGGGGGGTGTTATCTCTTTTGTCGAAAATCAGCCGTTTTTGCTCGAACATTAAATGCCTCCAAATGGTATTTAATTAACTTCCCGAGCCCCCGGAAGCATGAAAATCACTTTAAACATGCTAATTTTAGCTCTAACACTGATGATCCACCTACAAATGTGAACTGACGTTCAAAAATAAAACATTTGAAAACGGACCATTTTCCACATTTCTGAAGCATGACGTAATGGGGGGGTGTTATCTCTTTTGTCGAAAATCAGCCGTTTTTGCTCGAACATTAAATGCCTCCAAATGGTATTTATTTCACTTCCCGAGCCCCTGGAAGCATGAAAATCACTTTAAACATGCTAATTTTAGCTCTAACACTGATGATCCACCTACAAATGTGAACTGACGTTCAAAAATAAAACATTTGAAAACGGACCATTTTCCACATTTCTGAAGCATGACGTAATGGGGGGGGTGTTATCTCTTTTGTCGAAAATCAGCCGTTTTTGCTCGAACATTAAATGCCTCCAAATGGTATTTAATTAACTTCCCGAGCCCCTGGAAGCATGAAAATCACTTTAAACATGCTAATTTTAGCTCTAACACTGATGATCCACCTACAAATGTGAACTGACGTTCAAAAATAAAACATTTGAAAACGGACCATTTTCCACATTTCTGAAGCATGACGTAATGGGGGGGTGTTATCTCTTTTGTCGAAAATCAGCCGTTTTTGCTCCAACATTAAATGCCTCCAAATGGTATTTATTTCACTTCCCGGGTTGAAGAAACCCTTTTTGAGAACTCAGAGTGAGTAAATTGGCCATTTTCATGCACTTTTAACCATTCCATAAATCTTGTGTTTTGGGCCCCTGGAAGCATGAAAATCACTTTAAACATGCTAATTTTAGCTCTAACACTGATGATCCACCTACAAATGTGAACTGACGTTCAAAAATAAAACATTTGAAAACGGACCATTTTCCACATTTCTGAAGCATGACGTAATGGGGGGGGGGGGTGTTATCTCTTTTGTCGAAAATCAGCCGTTTTTGCTCGAACATTAAATGCATCCAAATGGTATTTAATTAACTTCCCGAGCCCCTGGAAGCATGAAAATCACTTTAAACATGCTAATTTTAGCTCTAACACTGATGATCCACCTACAAATGTGAACTGACGTTCAAAAATAAAACATTTGAAAACGGACCATTTTCCACATTTCTGAAGCATGACGTAATGGGGGGGTGTTATCTCTTTTGTCGAAAATCAGCCGTTTTTGCTCGAACATTAAATGCCTCCAAATGGTATTTAATTAACTTCCCGGGGTGAAGAAACCCTTTTTGAGAACTCAGAGTGAGTAAATTGGCCATTTTCATGCACTTTTAACCATTCCATAAATCTTGTGTTTTGGGCCCCTGGAAGCATGAAAATCACTTTAAACATGCTAATTTTAGCTCTAACACTGATGATCCACCTACAAATGTGAACTGACGTTCAAAAATAAAACATTTGAAAACTGACCATTTTCCACATTTCTGAAGCATGACGTAATGGGGGGGTGTTATCTCTTTTGTCGAAAATCAGCCATTTTTGCTCGAACATTAAATGCCTCCAAATGGTATTTAATTAACTTCCCGAGCCCCTGGAAGCATGAAAATCACTTTAAACATGCTAATTTTAGCTCTAACACTGATGATCCACCTACAAATGTGAACTGACGTTCAAAAATAAAACATTTGAAAACGGACCATTTTCCACATTTCTGAAGCATGACGTAATGGGGGGGTGTTATCTCTTTTGTCGAAAATCAGCCGTTTTTGCTCGAACATTAAATGCCTCCAAATGGTATTTAATTAACTTCCCGCGCCCCTGGAAGCATGAAAATCACTTTAAACATGCTAAGTTTAGCTCTAACACTGATGATCCACCTACAAATGTGAACTGACGTTCAAAAATAAAACATTTGAAAACGGACCATTTTCCACATTTCTGAAGCATGACGTAATGGGGGGGTGTTATCTCTTTTGTCGAAAATCAGCCGTTTTTGCTCGAACATTAAATGCCTCCAAATGGTATTTATTTCACTTCCCGAGCCCCTGGAAGCATGAAAATCACTTTAAACATGCTAATTTTAGCTCTAACACTGATGATCCACCTACAAATGTGAACTGACGTTCAAAAATAAAACATTTGAAAACGGACCATTTTCCACATTTCTGAAGCATGACGTAATGGGGGGGTGTTATCTCTTTTGTCGAAAATCAGCCGTTTTTGCTTGAACATTAAATGCCTCCAAATGGTATTTAATTAACTTCCCGAGCCCCTGGAAGCATGAAAATCACTTTAAACATGCTAATTTTAGCTCTAACACTGATGATCCACCTACAAATGTGAACTGACGTTCAAAAATAAAACATTTGAAAACGGACCATTTTCCACATTTCTGAAGCATGACGTAATGGGGGGGTGTTATCTCTTTTGTCGAAAATCAGCCGTTTTTGCTCGAACATTAAATGCCTCCAAATGGTATTTAATTAACTTCCCAGCCCCTGGAAGCATGAAAATCACTTTAAACATGCTAATTTTAGCTCTAACACTGATGATCCACCTACAAATGTGAACTGACGTTCAAAAATAAAACATTTGAAAACGGACCATTTTCCACATTTCTGAAGCATGACGTAATGGGGGGGTGTTATCTCTTTTGTCGAAAATCAGCTGTTTTTGCTCGAACATTAAATGCCTCCAAATGGTATTTAATTAACTTCCCGGGGTGAAGAAACCCTTTTTGAGAACTCAGAGTGAGTAAATTGGCCATTTTCATGCACTTTTAACCATTCCATAAATCTTGTGGTTTGGGCCCCTGGAAGCATGAAAATCACTTTAAACATGCTAATTTTAGCTCTAACACTGATGATCCACCTACAAATGTGAACTGACGTTCAAAAATAAAACATTTGAAAACGGACCATTTTCCACATTTCTGAAGCATGACGTAATGGGGGGGGTGTTATCTCTTTTGTCGAAAATCAGCCGTTTTTGCTCGAACATTAAATGCCTCCAAATGGTATTTAATTAACTTCCCGAGCCCCTGGAAGCATGAAAATCACTTTAAACATGCTAATTTTAGCTCTAACACTGATGATCCACCTACAAATGTGAACTGACGTTCAAAAATAAAACATTTGAAAACGGACCATTTTCCACATTTCTGAAGCATGACGTAATGGGGGGGTGTTATCTCTTTTGTCGAAAATCAGCCGTTTTTGCTCGAACATTAAATGCCTCCAAATGGTATTTAATTAACTTCCCGGGGTGAAGAAACCCTGTTTGAGAACTCAGAGTGAGTAAATTGGCCATTTTCATGCACTTTTAACCATTCCATAAATCTTGTGTTTTGGGCCCCTGGAAGCATGAAAATCACTTTAAACAGGCTAATTTTAGCTCTAACACTGATGATCCACCTACAAATGTGAACTGACGTTCAAAAATAAAACATTTGAAAACGGACCATTTTCCACATTTCTGAAGCATGACGTAATGGGGGGGGTGTTATCTCTTTTGTCGAAAATCAGCCGTTTTTGCTCGAACATTAAATGCCTCCAAATGGTATTTAATTAACTTCCCGAGCCCCTGAAGCATGAAAATCACTTTAAACATGCTAATTTTAGCTCTAACACTGATGATCCACCTACAAATGTGAACTGACGTTCAAAAATAAAACATTTGAAAACGGACCATTTTCCACATTTCTGAAGCATGACGTAATGGGGGGGTGTTATCTCTTTTGTCGAAAATCAGCCGTTTTTGCTCGAACATTAAATGCCTCCAAATGGTATTTAATTAACTTCCCGGGGTGAAGAAACCCTTTTTGAGAACTCAGAGTGAGTAAATTGGCAATTTTCATGCACTTTTAACCATTCCATAAATCTTGTGTTTTGGGCCCCTGGAAGCATGAAAATCACTTTAAACATGCTAATTTTAGCTCTAACACTGATGATCCACCTACAAATGTGAACTGACGTTCAAAAATAAAACATTTGAAAACGGACCATTTTCCACATTTCTGAAGCATGACGTAATGGGGGGGTGTTATCTCTTTTGTCGAAAATCAGCCGTTTTTGCTCGAACATTAAATGCCTCCAAATGGTATTTATTTCACTTCCCGAGCCCCTGGAAGCATGAAAATCACTTTAAACATGCTAATTTTAGCTCTAACACTGATGATCCACCTACAAATGTGAACTGACGTTCAAAAATAAAACATTTGAAAACGGACCATTTTCCACATTTCTGAAGCATGACGTAATGGGGGGGTGTTATCTCTTTTGTCGAAAATCAGCCGTTTTTGCTCGAACATTAAATGCCTCCAAATGGTATTTAATTAACTTCCCGAGCCCCTGGAAGCATGAAAATCACTTTAAACATGCTAATTTTAGCTCTAACACTGATGATCCACCTACAAATGTGAACTGACGTTCAAAAATAAAACATTTGAAAACGGACCATTTTCCACATTTCTGAAGCATGACGTAATGGGGGGGTGTTATCTCTTTTGTCGAAAATCAGCCGTTTTTGCTCGAACATTAAATGCCTCCAAATGGTATTTAATTAACTTCCCGGGGTGAAGAAACCCTTTTTGAGAACTCAGAGTGAGTAAATTGGCCATTTTCATGCACTTTTAACCATTCCATAAATCTTGTGTTTTGGGCCCCTGGAAGCATGAAAATCACTTTAAACATGCTAATTTTAGCTCTAACACTGATGATCCACCTACAAATGTGAACTGACGTTCAAAAATAAAACATTTGAAAACGGACCATTTTCCACATTTCTGAAGCATGACGTAATGGGGGGGTGTTATCTCTTTTGTCGAAAATCAGCCGTTTTTGCTCGAACATTAAATGCCTCCAAATGGTATTTAATTAACTTCCCGAGCCCCTGGAAGCATGAAAATCACTTTAAACATGCTAATTTTAGCTCTAACACTGATGATCCACCTACAAATGTGAACTGACGTTCAAAAATAAAACATTTGAAAACGGACCATT
Organism: Lissotriton vulgaris; assembly: GCF_964263255.1. NCBI lineage: Eukaryota > Metazoa > Chordata > Amphibia > Caudata > Salamandridae > Lissotriton > Lissotriton vulgaris. The sequence goes on from NW_028242603.1 coordinate 124,279, forward strand.
TTCCACATTTCTGAAGCATGACGTAATGGGGGGGTGTTATCTCTTTTGTCGAAAATCAGCTGTTTTTGCTCGAACATTAAATGCCTCCAAATGGTATTTAATTAACTTCCCGGGGTGAAGAAACCCTTTTTGAGAACTCAGAGTGAGTAAATTGGCCATTTTCATGCACTTTTAACCATTCCATAAATCTTGTGTTTTGGGCCCCTGGAAGCATGAAAATCACTTTAAACATGCTAATTTTAGCTCTAACACTGATGATCCACCTACAAATGTGAACTGACGTTCAAAAATAAAACATTTGAAAACGGACCATTTTCCACATTTCTGAAGCATGACGTAATGGGGGGGTGTTATCTCTTTTGTCGAAAATCAGCCGTTTTTGCTCGAACATTAAATGCCTCCAAATGGTATTTAATTAACTTCCCGGGGTGAAGAAACCCTGTTTGAGAACTCAGAGTGAGTAAATTGGCCATTTTCATGCACTTATAACCATTCCATAAATCTTGTGTTTTGGGCCCCTGGAAGCATGCAAATCACTTCAAACATGCTAATTTTAGCTCTAACACTGATGATCCACCTACAAATGTGAACTGACGTTCAAAAATAAAACATTTGAAAACGGACCATTTTCCACATTTCTGAAGCATGACGTAATGGGGGGGTGTTATCTCTTTTGTCGAAAATCAGCCGTTTTTGCTCGAACATTAAATGCCTCCAAATGGTATTTAATTAACTTCCCGGGGTGAAGAAACCCTTTTTGAGAACTCAGAGTGAGTAAATTGGCCATTTTCATGCACTTTTAACCATTCCATAAATCTTGTGTTTTGGGCCCCTGGAAGCATGAAAATCACTTTAAACATGCTAATTTTAGCTCTAACACTGATGATCCACCTACAAATGTGAACTGACGTTCAAAAATAAAACATTTGAAAACGGACCATTTTCCACATTTCTGAAGCATGACGTAATGGGGGGGTGTTATCTCTTTTGTCGAAAATCAGCCGTTTTTGCTCGAACATTAAATGCCTCCAAATGGTATTTATTTCACTTCCCGAGCCCCTGGAAGCATGAAAATCACTTTAAACATGCTAATTTTAGCTCTAACACTGATGATCCACCTACAAATGTGAACTGACGTTCAAAAATAAAACATTTGAAAACGGACCATTTTCCACATTTCTGAAGCATGACGTAATGGGGGGGTGTTATCTCTTTTGTCGAAAATCGGCCGTTTTTGCTCGAACATTAAATGCCTCCAAATGGTATTTAATTAACTTCCCGGGGTGAAGAAACCCTTTTTGAGAACTCAGAGTGAGTAAATTGGCCATTTTCATGCACTTTTAACCATTCCATAAATCTTGTGTTTTGGGCCCCTGGAAGCATGAAAATCACTTTAAACATGCTAATTTTAGCTCTAACACTGATGATCCACCTACAAATGTGAACTGACGTTCAAAAATAAAACATTTGAAAACGGACCATTTTCCACATTTCTGAAGCATGACGTAATGGGGGGGTGTTATCTCTTTTGTCGAAAATCAGCCGTTTTTGCTCGAACATTAAATGCCTCCAAATGGTATTTAATTAACTTCCCGAGCCCCTGGAAGCATGAAAATCACTTTAAACATGCTAATTTTAGCTCTAACACTGATGATCCACCTACAAATGTGAACTGACGTTCAAAAATAAAACATTTGAAAAAGGACCATTTTCCACATTTCTGAAGCATGACGTAATGGGGGGGTGTTATCTCTTTTGTCGAAAATCAGCCGTTTTTGCTCGAACATTAAATGCCTCCAAATGGTATTTAATTAACTTCCCGGGGTGAAGAAACCCTTTTTGAGAACTCAGAGTGAGTAAATTGGCCATTTTCATGCACTTTTAACCATTCCATAAATCTTGTGTTTTGGGCCCCTGGAAGCATGAAAATCACTTTAAACATGCTAATTTTAGCTCTAACACTGATGATCCACCTACAAATGTGAACTGACGTTCAAAAATAAAACATTTGAAAACGGACCATTTTCCACATTTCTGAAGCATGACGTAATGGGGGGGTGTTATCTCTTTTGTCGAAAATCAGCCGTTTTTGCTCGAACATTAAATGCCTCCAAATGGTATTTAATTAACTTCCCGAGCCCCTGGAAGCATGAAAATCACTTTAAACATGCTAATTTTAGCTCTAACACTGATGATCCACCTACAAATGTGAACTGACGTTCAAAAATAAAACATTTGAAAACGGACCATTTTCCACATTTCTGAAGCATGACGTAAATGGGGGGTGTTATCTCTTTTGTCGAAAATCAGCCGTTTTTGCTCGAACATTAAATGCCTCCAAATGGTATTTAATTAACTTCCCGGGGTGAAGAAACCCTTTTTGAGAACTCAGAGTGAGTAAATTGGCCATTTTCATGCACTTTTAACCATTCCATAAATCTTGTGTTTGGGCCCCTGGAAGCATGAAAATCACTTTAAACATGCTAATTTTAGCTCTAACACTGATGATCCACCTACAAATGTGAACTGACGTTCAAAAATAAAACATTTGAAAACGGACCATTTTCCACATTTCTGAAGCATGACGTAATGGGGGGGTGTTATCTCTTTTGTCGAAAATCAGCCGTTTTTGCTCGAACATTAAATGCCTCCAAATGGTATTTAATTAACTTCCCGAGCCCCTGGAAGCATGAAAATCACTTTAAACATGCTAATTTTAGCTCTAACACTGATGATCCACCTACAAATGTGAACTGACGTTCAAAAATAAAACATTTGAAAACGGACCATTTTCCACATTTCTGAAGCATGACGTAATGGGGGGGTGTTATCTCTTTTGTCGAAAATCAGCCGTTTTTGCTCGAACATTAAATGCCTCCAAATGGTATTTAATTAACTTCCCGGGGTGAAGAAACCCTTTTTGAGAACTCAGAGTGAGTAAATTGGCCATTTTCATGCACTTTTAACCATTCCATAAATCTTGTGTTTTGGGCCCCTGGAAGCATGAAAATCACTTTAAACATGCTAATTTTAGCTCTAACACTGATGATCCACCTACAAATGTGAACTGACGTTCAAAAATAAAACATTTGAAAACGGACCATTTTCCACATTTCTGAAGCATGACGTAATGGGGGGTGTTATCTCTTTTGTCGAAAATCGGCCGTTTTTGCTCGAACATTAAATGCCTCCAAATGGTATTTATTTCACTTCCCGGGGTGAAGAAACCCTTTTTGAGAACTCAGAGTGAGTAAATTGCCCATTTTCATGCACTTTTAACCATTCCATTAATCTTGTGTTTTGGGCCCCTGGAAGCATGAAAATCACTTTAAACATGCTAATTTTAGCTCTAACACTGATGATCCACCTACAAATGTGAACTGACGTTCAAAAATAAAACATTTGAAAACGGACCATTTTCCACATTTCTGAAGCATGACGTAATGGGGGGGTGTTATCTCTTTTGTCGAAAATCAGCCGTTTTTGCTCGAACATTAAATGCCTCCAAATGGTATTTAATTAACTTCCCGGGGTGAAGAAACCCTTTTTGAGAACTCAGAGTGAGTAAATTAGCCATTTTCATGCACTTTTAACCATTCCATAAATCTTATGTTTTGGGCCCCTGGAAGCATGAAAATCACTTTAAACATGCTAATTTTAGCTCTAACACTGATGATCCACCTACAAATGTGAACTGACGTTCAAAAATAAAACATTTGAAAACGGACCATTTTCCACATTTCTGAAGCATGACGTAATGGGGGGGTGTTATCTCTTTTGTCGAAAATCAGCCGTTTTTGCTCGAACATTAAATGCCTCCAAATGGTATTTAATTAACTTCCCGAGCCCCCGGAAGCATGAAAATCACTTTAAACATGCTAATTTTAGCTCTAACACTGATGATCCACCTACAAATGTGAACTGACGTTCAAAAATAAAACATTTGAAAACGGACCATTTTCCACATTTCTGAAGCATGACGTAATGGGGGGGTGTTATCTCTTTTGTCGAAAATCAGCCGTTTTTGCTCAAACATTAAATGCCTCCAAATGGTATTTATTTCACTTCCCGAGCCCCTGGAAGCATGAAAATCACTTTAAACATGCTCATTTTAGCTCTAACACTGATGATCCACCTACAAATGTGAACTGACGTTCAAAAATAAAACATTTGAAAACGGACCATTTTCCACATTTCTGAAGCATGACGTAATGGGGGGGTGTTATCTCTTTTGTCGAAAATCAGCCGTTTTTGCTCGAACATTAAATGCCTCCAAATGGTATTTAATTAACTTCCCGGGGTGAAGAAACCCTTTTTGAGAACTCAGAGTGAGTAAATTGGCCATTTTCATGCACTTTTAACCATTCCATAAATCTTGTGTTTTGGGCCCCTGGAAGCATGAAAATCACTTTAAACATGCTAATTTTAGCTCTAACACTGATGATCCACCTACAAATGTGAACTGACGTTCAAAAATAAAACATTTGAAAACGGACCATTTTCCACATTTCTGAAGCATGACGTAATGGGGGGGTGTTATCTCTTTTGTCGAAAATCAGCCGTTTTTGCTCGAACATTAAATGCCTCCAAATGGTATTTATTTCACTTCCCAAGCCCCTGGAAGCATGAAAATCACTTTAAACATGCTAATTTTAGCTCTAACACTGATGATCTACCTACAAATGTGAACTGACGTTCAAAAATAAAACATTTGAAAACGGACCATTTTCCACATTTCTGAAGCATGACGTAATGGGGGGGTGTTATCTCTTTTGTCGAAAATCAGCCGTTTTTGCTCGAACATTAAATGCCTCCAAATGGTATTTAATTAACTTCCCGAGCCCCTGGAAGCATGAAAATCACTTTAAACATGCTAATTTTAGCTCTAACACTGATGATCCACCTACAAATGTGAACTGACGTTCAAAAATAAAACATTTGAAAACGGACCATTTTCCACATTTCTGAAGCATGACGTAATGGGGGGGTGTTATCTCTTTTGTCGAAAATCAGCCGTTTTTGCTCGAACATTAAATGCCTCCAAATGGTATTTAATTAACTTCCCGAGCCCCTGGAAGCATGAAAATCACTTTAAACATGCTAATTTTAGCTCTAACACTGATGATCCACCTACAAATGTGAACTGACGTTCAAAAATAAAACATTTGAAAACGGACCATTTTCCACATTTCTGAAGCATGACGTAATGGGGGGGTGTTATCTCTTTTGTCGAAAATCAGCCGTTTTTGCTCGAACATTAAATGCCTCCAAATGGTATTTATTTCACTTCCCGAGCCCCTGGAAGCATGAAAATCACTTTAAACATGCTAATTTTAGCTCTAACACTGATGATCCACCTACAAATGTGAACTGACGTTCAAAAATAAAACATTTGAAAACGGACCATTTTCCACATTTCTGAAGCATGACGTAATGGGGGGTGTTATCTCTTTTGTCGAAAATCAGACGTTTTTGCTCGAACATTAAATGCCTCCAAATGGTATTTAATTAACTTCCCGAGCCCCAGGAAGCATGAAAATCACTTTAAACATGCTCATTTTAGCTCTAACACTGATGATCCACCTACAAATGTGAACTGACGTTCAAAAATAAAACATTTGAAAACGGACCATTTTCCACATTTCTGAAGCATGACGTAATGGGGGGGTGTTATCTCTTTTGTCGAAAATCAGCCGTTTTTGCTCGAACATTAAATGCCTCCAAATGGTATTTAATTAACTTCCCGGGGTGAAGAAACCCTTTTTGAGAACTCAGAGTGAGTAAATTGGCCATTTTCATGCACTTTTAACCATTCCATAAATCTTGTGTTTTGGGCCCCTGGAAGCATGAAAATCACTTTAAACATGCTAATTTTAGCTCTAACACTGATGATCCACCTACAAATGTGAACTGACGTTCAAAAATAAAACATTTGAAAACGGACCATTTTCCACATTTCTGAAGCATGACGTAATGGGGGGGTGTTATCTCTTTTGTCGAAAATCAGCCGTTTTTGCTCGAACATTAAATGCCTCCAAATGGTATTTATTTCACTTCCCGAGCCCCTGGAAGCATGAAAATCACTTTAAACATGCTAATTTTAGCTCTAACACTGATGATCCACCTACAAATGTGAACTGACGTTCAAAAATAAAACATTTGAAAACGGACCATTTTCCACATTTCTGAAGCATGACGTAATGGGGGGGTGTTATCTCTTTTGTCGAAAATCAGCCGTTTTTGCTCGAACATTAAAAGCCTCCAAATGGTATTTAATTAACTTCCCGAGCCCCTGGAAGCATGAAAATCACTTTAAACATGCTAATTTGAGCTCTAACACTGATGATCCACCTACAAATGTGAACTGACGTTCAAAAATAAAACATTTGAAAACGGACCATTTTCCACATTTCTGAAGCATGACGTAATGGGGGGGTGTTATCTCTTTTGTCGAAAATCAGCCGTTTTTGCTCGAACATTAAATGCCTCCAAATGGTATTTAATTAACTTCCCGAGCCCCTGGAAGCATGAAAATCACTTTAAACATGCTAATTTTAGCTCTACCACTGATGATCCACCTACAAATGTGAACTGACGTTCAAAAATAAAACATTTGAAAACGGACCATTTTCCACATTTCTGAAGCATGACGTAATGGGGGGGTGTTATCTCTTTTGTCGAAAATCAGCCGTTTTTGCTCGAACATTAAATGCCTCCAAATGTTATTTATTTCACTTCCCGAGCCCCTGGAAGCATGAAAATCACTTTAAACATGCTAATTTTAGCTCTAACACTGATGATCCACCTACAAATGTGAACTGACGTTCAAAAATAAAACATTTGAAAACGGACCATTTTCCACATTTCTGAAGCATGACGTAATGGGGGGGTGTTATCTCTTTTGTCGAAAATCAGCCGTTTTTGCTCGAACATTAAATGCCTCCAAATGGTATTTAATTAACTTCCCGAGCCCCTGGAAGCATGAAAATCACTTTAAACATGCTAATTTTAGCTCTAACACTGATGATCCACCTACAAATGTGAACTGACGTTCAAAAATAAAACATTTGAAAACGGACCATTTTCCACATTTCTGAAGCATGACGTAATGGGGGGGTGTTATCTCTTTGGTCGAAAATCAGCCGTTTTTGCTCGAACATTAAAGGCCTCCAAATGGTATTTAATTAACTTCCCGAGCCCCTGGAAGCATGAAAATCACTTTAAACATGCTAATTTTAGCTCTAACACTGATGATCCACCTACAAATGTGAACTGACGTTCAAAAATAAAACATTTGAAAACGGACCATTTTCCACATTTCTGAAGCATGACGTAATGGGGGGGTGTTATCTCTTTTGTCGAAAATCAGCCGTTTTTGCTCGAACATTAAATGCCTCCAAATGGTATTTAATTAACTTCCCGGGGTGAAGAAACCCTTTTTGAGAACTCAGAGTGAGTAAATTGGCCATTTTCATGCACTTTTAACCATTCCATAAATCTTGTGTTTTGGGCCCCTGGAAGCATGAAAATCACTTTAAACATGCTAATTTTAGCTCTAACACTGATGATCCACCTACAAATGTGAACTGACGTTCAAAAATAAAACATTTGAAAACGGACCATTTTCCACATTTCTGAAGCATGACGTAATGGGGGGGTGTTATCTCTTTGGTCGAAAATCAGCCGTTTTTGCTCGAACATTAAAGGCCTCCAAATGGTATTTAATTAACTTCCCGAGCCCCTGGAAGCATGAAAATCACTTTAAACATGCTAATTTTAGCTCTAACACTGATGATCCACCTACAAATGTGAACTGACGTTCAAAAATAAAACATTTGAAAACGGACCATTTTCCACATTTCTGAAGCATGACGTAATGGGGGGGTGTTATCTCTTTTGTCGAAAATCAGCCGTTTTTGCTCGAACATTAAATGCCTCCAAATGGTATTTAATTAACTTCCCGGGGTGAAGAAACCCTTTTTGAGAACTCAGAGTGAGTAAATTGGCCATTTTCATGCACTTTTAACCATTCCATAAATCTTGTGTTTTGGGCCCCTGGAAGCATGAAAATCACTTTAAACATGCTAATTTTAGCTCTAACACTGATGATCCACCTACAAATGTGAACTGACGTTCAAAAATAAAACATTTGAAAACGGACCATTTTCCACATTTCTGAAGCATGACGTAATGGGGGGGTGTTATCTCTTTTGTCGAAAATCAGCCGTTTTTGCTCGAACATTAAATGCCTCCAAATGGTATTTAATTAACTTCCCGAGCCCCTGGAAGCATGAAAATCACTTTAAACATGCTAATTTTAGCTCTAACACTGATGATCCACCTACAAATGTGAACTTACGTTCAAAAATAAAACATTTGAAAACGGACCATTTTCCACATTTCTGAAGCATGACGTAATGGGGGGGTGTTATCTCTTTTGTCGAAAATCAGCCGTTTTTGCTCGAACATTAAATGCCTCCAAATGGTATTTAATTAACTTCCCGGGGTGAAGAAACCCTTTTTGAGAACTCAGAGTGAGTAAATTGGCCATTTTCATGCACTTTTAACCATTCCATAAATCTTGTGTTTTGGGCCCCTGGAAGCATGAAAATCACTTTAAACATGCTAATTTTAGCTCTAACACTGATGATCCACCTACAAATGTGAACTGACATTCAAAAATAAACATTTGAAAACGGACCATTTTCCACATTTCTGAAGCATGACGTAATGGGGGGGTGTTATCTCTTTTGTCGAAAATCAGCCGTTTTTGCTCGAACATTAAATGCCTCCAAATGGTATTTATTTCACTTCCCGAGCCCCTGGAAGCATGAAAATCACTTTAAACATGCTAATTTTAGCTCTAACACTGATGATCCACCTACAAATGTGAACTGACGTTCAAAAATAAAACATTTGAAAACGGACCATTTTCCACATTTCTGAAGCATGACGTAATGGGGGGGTGTTATCTCTTTTGTCGAAAATCAGCCGTTTTTGCTCGAACATTAAATGCCTCCAAATGGTATTTAATTAACTTCCCGGGGTGGAGAAACTCTTTTTGAGAACTCAGAGTGAGTAAATTGGCCATTTTCATGCACTTTTAACCATTCCATTAATCTTGTGTTTTGGGCCCCTGGAAGCATGAAAATCACTTTAAACATGCTAATTTTAGCTCTAACACTGATGATCCACCTACAAATGTGAACTGACGTTCAAAAATAAAACATTTGAAAACGGACCATTTTCCACATTTCTGAAGCATGACGTAATGGGGGGGTGTTATCTCTTTTGTCGAAAATCAGCCGTTTTTGCTCGAACATTAAATGCCTCCAAATGGTATTTAATTAACTTCCCGGGGTGAAGAAACCCTTTTTGAGAACTCAGAGTGAGTAAATTGGCCATTTTCATGCACTTTTAACCATTCCATAAATCTTGTGTTTTGGGCCCCTGGAAGCATGAAAATCACTTTAAACATGCTAATTTTAGCTCTAACACTGATGATCCACCTACAAATGTGAACTGACGTTCAAAAATAAAACATTTGAAAACTGACCATTTTCCACATTTCTGAAGCATGACGTAATGGGGGGGTGTTATCTCTTTTGTCGAAAATCAGCCGTTTTTGCTCGAACATTAAATGCCTCCAAATGGTATTTATTTCACTTCCCGGGGTGAAGAAACCCTTTTTGAGAACTCAGAGTGAGTAAATTGGCCATTTTCATGCACTTTTAACCATTCCATTAATCTTGTGTTTTGGGCCCCTGGAAGCATGAAAATCACTTTAAACATGCTAATTTTAGCTCTAACACTGATGATCCACCTACAAATGTGAACTGACGTTCAAAAATAAAACATTTGAAAACGGACCATTTTCCACATTTCTGAAGCATGACGTAATGGGGGGGTGTTATCTCTTTTGTCGAAAATCAGCCGTTTTTGCTCGAACATTAAATGCCTCCAAATGGTATTTAATTAACTTCCCGGGGTGAAGAAACCCTTTTTGAGAACTCAGAGTGAGTAAATTGGCCATTTTCATGCACTTTTAACCATTCCATGAATCTTGTGTTTTGGGCCCCTGGAAGCATGAAAATCACTTTAAACATGCTAATTTTAGCTCTAACACTGATGATCCACCTACAAATGTGAACTGACGTTCAAAAATAAAACATTTGAAAACGGACCATTTTCCACATTTCTGAAGCATGACGTAATGGGGGGGTGTTATCTCTTTTGTCGAAAATCAGCCGTTTTTGCTCGAACATTAAATGCCTCCAAATGATATTTAATTAACTTCCCGAGCCCCTGGAAGCATGAAAATCACTTTAAACATGCTAATTTTAGCTCTAACACTGATGATCCACCTACAAATGTGAACTGACGTTCAAAAATAAAACATTTGAAAACGGACCATTTTCCACATTTCTGAAGCATGACGTAATGGGGGGGGTGTTATCTCTTTTGTCGAAAATCAGCCGTTTTTGCTCGAACATTAAATGCCTCCAAATGGTATTTATTTCACTTCCCGAGCCCCTGGAAGCATGAAAATCACTTTAAACATGCTAATTTTAGCTCTAACACTGATGATCCACCTACAAATGTGAACTGACGTTCAAAAATAAAACATTTGAAAACTGACCATTTTCCACATTTCTGAAGCATGACGTAATGGGGGGGTGTTATCTCTTTTGTCGAAAATCAGCCGTTTTTGCTCGAACATTAAATGCCTCCAAATGGTATTTAATTAACTTCCCGAGCCCCTGGAAGCATGAATATCACTTTAAACATGCTAATTTTAGCTCTAACACTGATGATCCACCTACAAATGTGAACTGACGTTCAAAAATAAAACATTTGAAAACGGACCATTTTCCACATTTCTGAAGCATGACGTAATGGGGGGGTGTTATCTCTTTTGTCGAAAATCAGCCGTTTTTGCTCGAACATTAAATGCCTCCAAATGGTATTTAATTAACTTCCCGGGGTGAAGAAACCCTTTTTGAGAACTCAGAGTGAGTAAATTGGCCATTTTCATGCACTTTTAACCATTCCATAAATCTTGTGTTTTGGGCCCCTGGAAGCATGAAAATCACTTTAAACATGCTAATTTTAGCTCTAACACTGATGATCCACCTACAAATGTGAACTGACGTTCAAAAATAAAACATTTGAAAACGGACCATTTTCCACATTTCTGAAGCATGACGTAATGGGGGGGGTGTTATCTCTTTTGTCGAAAATCAGCCGTTTTTGCTCGAACATTAAATGCCTCCAAATGGTATTTAATTAACTTCCCGAGCCCCTGGAAGCATGAAAATCACTTTAAACATGCTAATTTTAGCTCTAACACTGATGATCCACCTACAAATGTGAACTGACGTTCAAAAATAAAACATTTGAAAACGGACCATTTTCCACATTTCTGAAGCATGACGTAATGGGGGGGTGTTATCTCTTTTGTCGAAAATCAGCCGTTTTTGCTCGAACATTAAATGCCTCCAAATGGTATTTAATTAACTTCCCGGGGTGAAGAAACCCTTTTTGAGAACTCAGAGTGAGTAAATTGGCCATTTTCATGCACTTTTAACCATTCCATAAATCTTGTGTTTTGGGCCCCTGGAAGCATGAAAATCACTTTAAACATGCTAATTTTAGCTCTAACACTGATGATCCACCTACAAATGTGAACTGACGTTCAAAAATAAAACATTTGAAAACGGACCATTTTCCACATTTCTGAAGCATGACGTAATGGGGGGGTGTTATCTCTTTTGTCGAAAATCAGCCTTTTTTGCTCCAACATTGAATGCCTCCAAATGGTATTTATTTCACTTCCCGGGGTGAAGAAACCCTTTTTGAGAACTCAGAGTGAGTAAATTGGCCATTTTCATGCACTTTTAACCATTCCATAAATCTTGTGTTTTGGGCCCCTGGAAGCATGAAAATCACTTTAAACATGCTAATTTTAGCTCTAACACTGATGATCCACCTACAAATGTGAACTGACGTTCAAAAATAAAACATTTGAAAACGGACCATTTTCCACATTTCTGAAGCATGACGTAATGGGGAAGTGTTATCTCTTTTGTCGAAAATCAGCCGTTTTTGCTCGAACATTAAATGCCTCCAAATGGTATTTAATTAACTTCCCGAGCCCCTGGAAGCATGAAAATCACTTTAAACATGCTAATTTTAGCTCTAACACTGATGATCCACCTACAAATGTGAACTGACGTTCAAAAATAAAACATTTGAAAACGGACCATTTTCCACATTTCTGAAGCATGACGTAATGGGGGGGTGTTATCTCTTTTGTCGAAAATCAGCCGTTTTTGCTCGAACATTAAATGCCTCCAAATGGTATTTAATTAACTTCCCGGGGTGAAGAAACCCTTTTTGAGAACTCAGAGTGAGTAAATTGGCCATTTTCATGCACTTTTAACCTTTCCATAAATCTTGTGTTTTGGGCCCCTGGAAGCATGAAAATCACTTTAAACATGCTAATTTTAGCTCTAACACTGATGATCCACCTACAAATGTGAACTGACGTTCAAAAATAAAACATTTGAAAACGGACCATTTTCCACATTTCTGAAGCATGACGTAATGGGGGGTGTTATCTCTTTTGTCGAAAATCAGCCGTTTTTGCTCGAACATTAAATGCCTCCAAATGGTATTTATTTCACTTCCCGAGCCCCTGGAAGCATGAAAATCACTTTAAACATGCTAATTTTAGCTCTAACACTGATGATCCACCTACAAATGTGAACTGACGTTCAAAAATAAAACATTTGAAAACGGACCATTTTCCACATTTCTGAAGCATGACGTAATGGGGGGGTGTTATCTCTTTTGTCGAAAATCAGCCGTTTTTGCTCGAACATTAAAAGCCTCCAAATGGTATTTAATTAACTTCCCGAGCCCCTGGAAGCATGAAAATCACTTTAAACATGCTAATTTTAGCTCTAACACTGATGATCCACCTACAAATGTGAACTGACGTTCAAAAATAAAACATTTGAAAACGGACCATTTTCCACATTTCTGAAGCATGACGTAATGGGGGGTGTTATCTCTTTTGTCGAAAATCAGCCGTTTTTGCTCGAACATTAAATGCCTCCAAATGGTATTTAATTAACTTCCAGAGCCCCTGGAAGCATGAAAATCACTTTAAACATGCTAATTTTAGCTCTAACACTGATGATCCACCTACAAATGTGAACTGACGTTCAAAAATAAAACATTTGAAAACGGACCATTTTCCACATTTCTGAAGCATGACGTAATGGGGGGGTGTTATCTCTTTTGTCGAAAATCAGCCGTTTTTGCTCGAACATTAAATGCCTCCAAATGTTATTTATTTCACTTCCCGAGCCCCTGGAAGCATGAAAATCACTTTAAACATGCTAATTTTAGCTCTAACACTGATGATCCACCTACAAATGTGAACTGACGTTCAAAAATAAAACATTTGAAAACGGACCATTTTCCACATTTCTGAAGCATGACGTAATGGGGGGGTGTTATCTCTTTTGTCGAAAATCAGCCGTTTTTGCTCGAACATTAAATGCCTCCAAATGGTATTTAATTAACTTCCCGAGCCCCTGGAAGCATGAAAATCACTTTAAACATGCTAATTTTAGCTCTAACACTGATGATCCACCTACAAATGTGAACTGACGTTCAAAAATAAAACATTTGAAAACGGACCATTTTCCACATTTCTGAAGTATGACGTAATGGGGGGGTGTTATCTCTTTTGTCGAAAATCAGCCGTTTTTGCTCGAACATTAAAGGCCTCCAAATGGTATTTAATTAACTTCCCGAGCCCCTGGAAGCATGAAAATCACTTTAAACATGCTAATTTTAGCTCTAACACTGATGATCCACCTACAAATGTGAACTGACGTTCAAAAATAAAACATTTGAAAACGGACCATTTTCCACATTTCTGAAGCATGACGTAATGGGGGGGTGTTATCTCTTTTGTCGAAAATCAGCCGTTTTTGCTCGAACATTAAATGCCTCCAAATGGTATTTAATTAACTTCCCGGGGTGAAGAAACCCTTTTTGAGAACTCAGAGTGAGTAAATTGGCCATTTTCATGCACTTTTAACCATTCCATAAATCTTGTGTTTTGGGCCCCTGGAAGCATGAAAATCACTTTAAACATGCTAATTTTAGCTCTAACACTGATGATCCACCTACAAATGTGAACTGACGTTCAAAAATAAAACATTTGAAAACGGACCATTTTCCACATTTCTGAAGCATGACGTAATGGGGGGGTGTTATCTCTTTTGTCGAAAATCAGCCGTTTTTGCTCGAACATTAAATGCCTCCAAATGGTATTTAATTAACTTCCCGAGCCCCTGGAAGCATGAAAATCACTTTAAACATGCTAATTTTAGCTCTAACACTGATGATCCACCTACAAATGTGAACTTACGTTCAAAAATAAAACATTTGAAAACAGACCATTTTCCACATTTCTGAAGCATGACGTAATGGGGGGGTGTTATCTCTTTTGTCGAAAATCAGCCGTTTTTGCTCGAACATTAAATGCCTCCAAATGGTATTTAATTAACTTCCCGGGGTGAAGAAACCCTTTTTGAGAACTCAGAGTGAGTAAATTGGCCATTTTCATGCACTTTTAACCATTCCATAAATCTTGTGTTTTGGGCCCCTGGAAGCATGAAAATCACTTTAAACATGCTAATTTTAGCTCTAACACTGATGATCCACCTACAAATGTGAACTGACATTCAAAAATAAACATTTGAAAACGGACCATTTTCCACATTTCTGAAGCATGACGTAATGGGGGGGTGTTATCTCTTTTGTCGAAAATCAGCCGTTTTTGCTCGAACATTAAATGCCTCCAAATGGTATTTATTTCACTTCCCGAGCCCCTGGAAGCATGAAAATCACTTTAAACATGCTAATTTTAGCTCTAACACTGATGATCCACCTACAAATGTGAACTGACGTTCAAAAATAAAACATTTGAAAACGGACCATTTTCCACATTTCTGAAGCATGACGTAATGGGGGGGTGTTATCTCTTTTGTCGAAAATCAGCCGTTTTTGCTCGAACATTAAATGCCTCCAAATGGTATTTAATTAACTTCCCGGGGTGAAGAAACTCTTTTTGAGAACTCAGAGTGAGTAAATTGGCCATTTTCATGCACTTTTAACCATTCCATTAATCTTGTGTTTTGGGCCCCTGGAAGCATGAAAATCACTTTAAACATGCTAATTTTAGCTCTAACACTGATGATCCACCTACAAATGTGAACTGACGTTCAAAATAAAACATTTGAAAACGGACCATTTTCCACATTTCTGAAGCATGACGTAATGGGGGGGTGTTATCTCTTTTGTCGAAAATCAGCCGTTTTTGCTCGAACATTAAATGCCTCCAAATGGTATTTAATCAACTTCCCGGGGTGAAGAAACCCTTTTTGAGAACTCAGAGTGAGTAAATTGGCCATTTTCATGCACTTTTAACCATTCCATAAATCTTGTGTTTTGGGCCCCTGGAAGCATGAAAATCACTTTAAACATGCTAATTTTAGCTCTAACACTGATGATCCACCTACAAATGTGAACTGACGTTCAAAAATAAAACATTTGAAAACGGACCATTTTCCACATTTCTGAAGCATGACGTAATGGGGGGGTGTTATCTCTTTTGTCGAAAATCAGCCGTTTTTGCTCGAACATTAAATGCCTCCAAATGGTATTTATTTCACTTCCCGGGGTGAAGAAACCCTTTTTGAGAACTCAGAGTGAGTAAATTGGCCATTTTCATGCACTTTTAACCATTCCATTAATCTTGTGTTTTGGGCCCCTGGAAGCATGAAAATCACTTTAAACATGCTAATTTTAGCTCTAACACTGATGATCCACCTACAAATGTGAACTGACGTTCAAAAATAAAACATTTGAAAACGGACCATTTTCCACATTTCTGAAGCATGACGTAATGGGGGGGTGTTATCTCTTTTGTCGAAAATCAGCCGTTTTTGCTCGAACATTAAATGCCTCCAAATGGTATTTAATTAACTTCCCGGGGTGAAGAAACCCTTTTTGAGAACTCAGAGTGAGTAAATTGGCCATTTTCATGCACTTTTGACCATTCCATGAATCTTGTGTTTTGGGCCCCTGGAAGCATGAAAATCACTTTAAACATGCTAATTTTAGCTCTAACACTGATGATCCACCTACAAATGTGAACTGACGTTCAAAAATAAAACATTTGAAAACGGACCATTTTCCACATTTCTGAAGCATGACGTAATGGGGGGGTGTTATCTCTTTTGTCGAAAATCAGCCGTTTTTGCTCGACATTAAATGCCTCCAAATGATATTTAATTAACTTCCCGAGCCCCTGGAAGCATGAAAATCACTTTAAACATGCTAATTTTAGCTCTAACACTGATGATCCACCTACAAATGTGAACTGACGTTCAAAAATAAAACATTTGAAAACGGACCATTTTCCACATTTCTGAAGCATGACGTAATGGGGGGGTGTTATCTCTTTTATCGAAAATCAGCCGTTTTTGCTCGAACATTAAATGCCTCCAAATGGTATTTATTTCACTTCCCGAGCCCCTGGAAGCATGAAAATCACTTTAAACATGCTAATTTTAGCTCTAACACTGATGATCCACCTACAAATGTGAACTGACGTTCAAAAATAAAACATTTGAAAACTGACCATTTTCCACATTTCTGAAGCATGACGTAATGGGGGGGTGTTATCTCTTTTGTCGAAAATCAGCCGTTTTTGCTCGAACATTAAATGCCTCCAAATGGTATTTAATTAACTTCCCGAGCCCCTGGAAGCATGAATATCACTTTAAACATGCTAATTTTAGCTCTAACACTGATGATCCACCTACAAATGTGAACTGACGTTCAAAAATAAAACATTTGAAAACGGACCATTTTCCACATTTCTGAAGCATGACGTAATGGGGGGGTGTTATCTCTTTTGTCGAAAATCAGCCGTTTTTGCTCGAACATTAAATGCCTCCAAATGGTATTTAATTAACTTCCCGGGGTGAAGAAACCCTTTTTGAGAACTCAGAGTGAGTAAATTGGCCATTTTCATGCACTTTTAACCATTCCATAAATCTTGTGTTTTGGGCCCCTGGAAGCATGAAAATCACTTTAAACATGCTAATTTTAGCTCTAACACTGATGATCCACCTACAAATGTGAACTGACGTTCAAAAATAAAACATTTGAAAACGGACCATTTTCCACATTTCTGAAGCATGACGTAATGGGGGGGGTGTTATCTCTTTTGTCGAAAATCAGCCGTTTTTGCTCGAACATTAAATGCCTCCAAATGGTATTTAATTAACTTCCCGAGCCCCTGGAAGCATGAAAATCACTTTAAACATGCTAATTTTAGCTCTAACACTGATGATCCACCTACAAATGTGAACTGACGTTCAAAAATAAAACATTTGAAAACGGACCATTTTCCACATTTCTGAAGCATGACGTAATGGGGGGGTGTTATCTCTTTTGTCGAAAATCAGCCGTTTTTGCTCGAACATTAAATGCCTCCAAATGGTATTTAATTAACTTCCCGGGGTGAAGAAACCCTTTTTGAGAACTCAGAGTGAGTAAATTGGCCATTTTCATGCACTTTTAACCATTCCATAAATCTTGTGTTTTGGGCCCCTGGAAGCATGAAAATCACTTTAAACATACTAATTTTAGCTCTAACACTGATGATCCACCTACAAATGTGAACTGACGTTCAAAAATAAAACATTTGAAAACGGACCATTTTCCACATTTCTGAAGCATGACGTAATGGGGGGGTGTTATCTCTTTTGTCGAAAATCAGCCTTTTTTGCTCCAACATTGAATGCCTCCAAATGGTATTTATTTCACTTCCCGGGGTGAAGAAACCCTTTTTGAGAACTCAGAGTGAGTAAATTGGCCATTTTCATGCACTTTTAACCATTCCATAAATCTTGTGTTTTGGGCCCCTGGAAGCATGAAAATCACTTTAAACATGCTAATTTTAGCTCTAACACTGATGATCCACCTACAAATGTGAACTGACGTTCAAAAATAAAACATTTGAAAACGGACCATTTTCCACATTTCTGAAGCATGACGTAATGGGGAAGTGTTATCTCTTTTGTCGAAAATCAGCCGTTTTTGCTCGAACATTAAATGCCTCCAAATGGTATTTAATTAACTTCCCGAGCCCCTGGAAGCATGAAAATCACTTTAAACATGCTAATTTTAGCTCTAACACTGATGATCCACCTACAAATGTGAACTGACGTTCAAAAATAAAACATTTGAAAACGGACCATTTTCCACATTTCTGAAGCATGACGTAATGGGGGGGTGTTATCTCTTTTGTCGAAAATCAGCCGTTTTTGCTCGAACATTAAATGCCTCCAAATGGTATTTAATTAACTTCCCGGGGTGAAGAAACCCTTTTTGAGAACTCAGAGTGAGTAAATTGGCCATTTTCATGCACTTTTAACCATTCCATAAATCTTGTGTTTTGGGCCCCTGGAAGCATGAAAATCACTTTAAACATGCTAATTTTAGCTCTAACACTGATGATCCACCTACAAATGTGAACTGACGTTCAAAAATAAAACATTTGAAAACGGACCATTTTCCCTATTTCTGAAGCATGACGTAATGGGGGGGTGTTATCTCTTTTGTCGAAAATCAGCCGTTTTTGCTCGAACATTAAATGCCTCCAAATGGTATTTAATTAACTTCCCGAGCCCCTGGAAGCATGAAAATCACTTTAAACATGCTAATTTTAGCTCTAACACTGATGATCCACCTACAAATGTGAACTGACGTTCAAAAATAAAACATTTGAAAACGGACCATTTTCCACATTTCTGAAGCATGACGTAATGGGGGGGGTGTTATCTCTTTTGTCGAAAATCAGCCGTTTTTGCTCGAACATTAAATGCCTCCAAATGGTATTTAATTAACTTCCCGGGGTGAAGAAACCCTTTTTGAGAACTCAGAGTGAGTAAATTGGCCATTTTCATGCACTTTTAACCATTCCATAAATCTTGTGTTTTGGGCCCCTGGAAGCATGAAAATCACTTTAAACATGCTAATTTTAGCTCTAACACTGATGATCCACCTACAAATGTGAACTGACATTCAAAAATAAACATTTGAAAACGGACCATTTTCCACATTTCTGAAGCATGACGTAATGGGGGGGTGTTATCTCTTTTGTCGAAAATCAGCCGTTTTTGCTCGAACATTAAATGCCTCCAAATGGTATTTATTTCACTTCCCGAGCCCCTGGAAGCATGAAAATCACTTTAAACATGCTAATTTTAGCTCTAACACTGATGATCCACCTACAAATGTGAACTGACGTTCAAAAATAAAACATTTGAAAACGGACCATTTTCCACATTTCTGAAGCATGACGTAATGGGGGGGTGTTATCTCTTTTGTCGAAAATCAGCCGTTTTTGCTCGAACATTAAATGCCTCCAAATGGTATTTAATTAACTTCCCGGGGTGAAGAAACTCTTTTTGAGAACTCAGAGTGAGTAAATTGGCCATTTTCATGCACTTTTAACCATTCCATTAATCTTGTGTTTTGGGCCCCTGGAAGCATGAAAATCACTTTAAACATGCTAATTTTAGCTCTAACACTGATGATCCACCTACAAATGTGAACTGACGTTCAAAAATAAAACATTTGAAAACGGACCATTTTCCACATTTCTGAAGCATGACGTAATGGGGGGGTGTTATCTCTTTTGTCGAAAATCAGCCGTTTATGCTCGAACATTAAATGCCTCCAAATGGTATTTAATTAACTTCCCGGGGTGAAGAAACCCTTTTTGAGAACTCAGAGTGAGTAAATTGGCCATTTTCATTCACTTTTAACCATTCCATAAATCTTGTGTTTTGGGCCCCTGGAAGCATGAAAATCACTTTAAACATGCTAATTTTAGCTCTAACACTGATGATCCACCTACAAATGTGAACTGACGTTCAAAAATAAAAGATTTGAAAACGGACCATTTTCCACATTTCTGAAGCATGACGTAATGGGGGGGTGTTATCTCTTTTGTCGAAAATCAGCCGTTTTTGCTCGAACATTAAATGCCTCCAAATGGTATTTATTTCACTTCCCGGGGTGAAGAAACCCTTTTTGAGAACTCAGAGTGAGTAAATTGGCCATTTTCATGCACTTTTAACCATTCCATTAATCTTGTGTTTTGGGCCCCTGGAAGCATGAAAATCACTTTAAACATGCTAATTTTAGCTCTAACACTGATGATCCACCTACAAATGTGAACTGACGTTCAAAAATAAAACATTTGAAAACGGACCATTTTCCACATTTCTGAAGCATGACGTAATGGGGGGGTGTTATCTCTTTTGTCGAAAATCAGCCGTTTTTGCTCGAACATTAAATGCCTCCAAATGGTATTTAATTAACTTCCCGGGGTGAAGAAACCCTTTTTGAGAACTCAGAGTGAGTAAATTGGCCATTTTCATGCACTTTTAACCATTCCATAAATCTTGTGTTTTGGGCCCCTGGAAGCATGAAAATCACTTTAAACATGCTAATTTTAGCTCTAACACTGATGATCCACCTACAAATGTGAACTGACGTTCAAAAATAAAACATTTGAAAACGGACCATTTTCCACATTTCTGAAGCATGACGTAATGGGGGGGTGTTATCTCTTTTGTCGAAAATCAGCCGTTTTTGCTCGAACATTAAATGCCTCCAAATGATATTTAATTAACTTCCCGAGCCCCTGGAAGCATGAAAATCACTTTAAACATGCTAATTTTAGCTCTAACACTGATGATCCACCTACAAATGTGAACTGACGTTCAAAAATAAAACATTTGAAAACGGACCATTTTCCACATTTCTGAAGCATGACGTAATGGGGGGGTGTTATCTCTTTTGTCGAAAATCAGCCGTTTTTGCTCGAACATTAAATGCCTCCAAATGGTATTTATTTCACTTCCCGAGCCCCTGGAAGCATGAAAATCACTTTAAACATGCTAATTTTAGCTCTAACACTGATGATCCACCTACAAATGTGAACTGACGTTCAAAAATAAAACATTTGAAAACTGACCATTTTCCACATTTCTGAAGCATGACGTAATGGGGGGGTGTTATCTCTTTTGTCGAAAATCAGCCGTTTTTGCTCGAACATTAAATGCCTCCAAATGGTATTTAATTAACTTCCCGAGCCCCTGGAAGCATGAAAATCACTTTAAACATGCTAATTTTAGCTCTAACACTGATGATCCACCTACAAATGTGAACTGACGTTCAAAAATAAAACATTTGAAAACGGACCATTTTCCACATTTCTGAAGCATGACGTAATGGGGGGGTGTTATCTCTTTTGTCGAAAATCAGCAGTTTTTGCTCGAACATTAAATGCCTCCAAATGGTATTTAATTACCTTCCCGGGGTGAAGAAACCCTTTTTGAGAACTCAGAGTGAGTAAATTGGCCATTTTCATGCACTTTTAACCATTCCATAAATCTTGTGTTTTAGGCCCCTGGAAGCATGAAAATCACTTTAAACATGCTAATTTTAGCTCTAACACTGATGATCCACCTACAAATGTGAACTGACGTTCAAAAATAAAACATTTGAAAACGGACCATTTTCCTCATTTCTGAAGCATGACGTAATGGGGGGGTGTTATCTCTTTTGTCGAAAATCAGCCGTTTTTGCTCGAACATTAAATGCCTCCAAATGGTATTTAATTAACTTCCCGAGCCCCTGGAAGCATGAAAATCACTTTAAACATGCTAATTTTAGCTCTAACACTGATGATCCACCTACAAATGTGAACTGACGTTCAAAAATAAAACATTTGAAAACGGACCATTTTCCACATTTCTGAAGCATGACGTAATGGGGGGGTGTTATCTCTTTTGTCGAAAATCAGCCGTTTTTGCTCGAACATTAAATGCCTCCAAATGGTATTTAATTAACTTCCCGGGGTGAAGAAACCCTTTTTGAGAACTCAGAGTGAGTAAATTGGCCATTTTCATGCACTTTTAACCATTCCATAAATCTTGTGTTTTGGGCCCCTGGAAGCATGAAAATCACTTTAAACATGCTAATTTTAGCTCTAACACTGATGATCCACCTACAAATGTGAACTGACGTTCAAAAATAAAACATTTGAAAACGGACCATTTTCCACATTTCTGAAGCATGACGTAATGGGGGGGTGTTATCTCTTTTGTCGAAAATCAGCC
The DNA here is from genome assembly GCF_964263255.1 of Lissotriton vulgaris. Taxonomy (NCBI): domain Eukaryota; kingdom Metazoa; phylum Chordata; class Amphibia; order Caudata; family Salamandridae; genus Lissotriton; species Lissotriton vulgaris. The sequence goes on from NW_028242603.1 coordinate 146,568, forward strand.
TTTTTTGCTCCAACATTGAATGCCTCCAAATGGTATTTATTTCACTTCCCGGGGTGAAGAAACCCTTTTTGAGAACTCAGAGTGAGTAAATTGGCCATTTTCATGCACTTTTAACCATTCCATAAATCTTGTGTTTTGGGCCCCTGGAAGCATGAAAATCACTTTAAACATGCTAATTTTAGCTCTAACACTGATGATCCACCTACAAATGTGAACTGACGTTCAAAAATAAAACATTTGAAAACGGACCATTTTCCACATTTCTGAAGCATGACGTAATGGGGAAGTGTTATCTCTTTTGTCGAAAATCAGCCGTTTTTGCTCGAACATTAAATGCCTCCAAATGGTATTTAATTAACTTCCCGAGCCCCTGGAAGCATGAAAATCACTTTAAACATGCTAATTTTAGCTCTAACACTGATGATCCACCTACAAATGTGAACTGACGTTCAAAAATAAAACATTTGAAAACGGACCATTTTCCACATTTCTGAAGCATGACGTAATGGGGGGGTGTTATCTCTTTTGTCGAAAATCAGCCGTTTTTGCTCGAACATTAAATGCCTCCAAATGGTATTTAATTAACTTCCCGGGGTGAAGAAACCCTTTTTGAGAACTCAGAGTGATTAAATTGGCCATTTTAATGCACTTTTAACCATTCCATAAATCTTGTGTTTTGGGCCCCTGGAAGCATGAAAATCACTTTAAACATGCTAATTTTAGCTCTAACACTGATGATCCACCTACAAATGTGAACTGACGTTCAAAAATAAAACATTTGAAAACGGACCATTTTCCACATTTCTGAAGCATGACCTAATGGGGGGGTGTTATCTCTTTTGTCGAAAATCAGCCGTTTTTGCTCGAACATTAAATGCCTCCAAATGGTATTTAATTAACTTCCCGAGCCCCTGGAAGCATGAAAATCACTTTAAACATGCTAATTTTAGCTCTAACACTGATGATCCACCTACAAATGTGAACTGACGTTCAAAAATAAAACATTTGAAAACGGACCATTTTCCACATTTCTGAAGCATGACGTAATGGGGGGGTGTTATCTCTTTTGTGAAAATCAGCCGTTTTTGCTCGAACATTAAATGCCTCCAAATGGTATTTAATTAACTTCCCGGGGTGAAGAAACCCTTTTTGAGAACTCAGAGTGAGTAAATTGGCCATTTTCATGCACTTTTAACCATTCCATAAATCTTGTGTTTTGGGCCCCTGGAAGCATGAAAATCACTTTAAACATGCTAATTTTAGCTCTAACACTGATGATCCACCTACAAATGTGAACTGACGTTCAAAAATAAAACATTTGAAAACGGACCATTTTCCACATTTCTGAAGCATGACGTAATGGGGGGGTGTTATCTCTTTTGTCGAAAATCAGCCGTTTTTGCTCGAACATTAAATGCCTCCAAATGGTATTTAATTAACTTCCCGAGCCCCTGGAAGCATGAAAATCACTTTAAACATGCTAATTTTAGCTCTAACACTGATGATCCACCTACAAATGTGAACTGACGTTCAAAAATAAAACATTTGAAAACGGACCATTTTCCACATTTCTGAAGCATGACGTAATGGGGGGGTGTTATCTCTTTTGTCGAAAATCAGCCGTTTTTGCTCGAACATTAAATGCCTCCAAAAGGTATTTAATTAACTTCCCGGGGTGAAGAAACCCTTTTTGAGAACTCAGAGTGAGTAAATTGGCCATTTTCATGCACTTTTAACCATTCCATAAATCTTGTGTTTTGGGCCCCTGGAAGCATGAAAATCACTTTAAACATGCTAATTTTAGCTCTAACACTGATGATCCACCTACAAATGTGAACTGACGTTCAAAAATAAAACATTTGAAAACGGACCATTTTCCACATTTCTGAAGCATGACGTAATGGGGGGGTGTTATCTCTTTTGTCGAAAATCAGCCGTTTTTGCTCGAACATTAAATGCCTCCAAATGGTATTTATTTCACTTCCCGGGGTGAAGAAACCCTTTTTGAGAACTCAGAATGAGTAAATTGGCCATTTTCATGCACTTTTAACCATTCCATTAATCTTGTGTTTTGGGCCCCAGGAAGCATGAAAATCACTTTAAACATGCTAATTTTAGCTCTAACACTGATGATCCACCTACAAATGTGAACTGACGTTCAAAAATAAAACATTTGAAAACGGACCATTTTCCACATTTCTGAAGCATGACGTAATGGGGGGGTGTTATCTCTTTTGTCGAAAATCAGCCGTTTTTGCTCGAACATTAAATGCCTCCAAATGATATTTAATTAACTTCCCGAGCCCCTGGAAGCATGAAAATCACTTTAAACATGCTAATTTTAGCTCTAACACTGATGATCCACCTACAAATGTGAACTGACGTTCAAAAATAAAACATTTGAAAACGGACCATTTTCCACATTTCTGAAGCATGACGTAATGGGGGGGTGTTATCTCTTTTGTCGAAAATCAGCCGTTTTTGCTCGAACATTAAATGCCTCCAAATGGTATTTATTTCACTTCCCGAGCCCCTGGAAGCATGAAAATCACTTTAAACATGCTAATTTTAGCTCTAACACTGATGATCCACCTACAAATGTGAACTGACGTTCAAAAATAAAACATTTGAAAACGGACCATTTTCCACATTTCTGAAGCATGACGTAATGGGGGGGTGTTATCTCTTTTGTCGAAAATCAGCCGTTTTTGCTCGAACATTAAATGCCTCCAAATGGTATTTAATTAACTTCCCGAGCCCCTGGAAGCATGAAAATCACTTTAAACATGCTAATTTTAGCTCTAACACTGATGATCCACCTACAAATTTGAACTGACGTTCAAAAATAAAACATTTGAAAACGGACCATTTTCCACATTTCTGAAGCATGACGTAATGGGGGGGTGTTATCTCTTTTGTCGAAAATCAGCCGTTTTTGCTCGAACATTAAATGCCTCCAAATGGTATTTAATTAACTTCCCGGGGTGAAGAAACCCTTTTTGAGAACTCAGAGTGAGTAAATTGGCCATTTTCATGCACTTTTAACCATTCCATAAATCTTGTGTTTTGGGCCCCTGGAAGCATGAAAATCACTTTAAACATGCTAATTTTAGCTCTAACACTGATGATCCACCTACAAATGTGAACTGACGTTCAAAAATAAAACATTTGAAAACGGACCATTTTCCACATTTCTGAAGCATGACGTAATGGGGGGTGTTATCTCTTTTGTCGAAAATCAGCCGTTTTTGCTCGAACATTAAATGCCTCCAAATGGTATTTAATTAACTTCCCGAGCCCCTGGAAGCATGAAAATCACTTTAAACATGCTAATTTTAGCTCTAACACTGATGATCCACCTACAAATGTGAACTGACGTTCAAAAATAAAACATTTGAAAACGGACCATTTTCCACATTTCTGAAGCATGACGTAATGGGGGGGTGTTATCTCTTTTGTCGAAAATCAGCCGTTTTTGCTCGAACATTAAATGCCTCCAAATGGTATTTAATTAACTTCCCGGGGTGAAGAAACCCTTTTTGAGAACTCAGAGTGAGTAAATTGGCCATTTTCATGCACTTTTAACCATTCCATAAATCTTGTGTTTTGGGCCCCTGGAAGCATGAAAATCACTTTAAACATGCTAATTTTAGCTCTAACACTGATGATCCACCTACAAATGTGAACTGACGTTCAAAAATAAAACATTTGAAAACGGACCATTTTCCACATTTCTGAAGCATGACGTAATGGGGGGGTGTTATCTCTTTTGTCGAAAATCAGCCTTTTTTGCTCCAACATTGAATGCCTCCAAATGGTATTTATTTCACTTCCCGGGGTGAAGAAACCCTTTTTGAGAACTCAGAGTGAGTAAATTGGCCATTTTCATGCACTTTTAACCATTCCATAAATCTTGTGTTTTGGGCCCCTGGAAGCATGAAAATCACTTTAAACATGCTAATTTTAGCTCTAACACTGATGATCCACCTACAAATGTGAACTGACGTTCAAAAATAAAACATTTGAAAACGGACCATTTTCCACATTTCTGAAGCATGACGTAATGGGGAAGTGTTATCTCTTTTGTCGAAAATCAGCCGTTTTTGCTCGAACATTAAATGCCTCCAAATGGTATTTAATTAACTTCCCGAGCCCCTGGAAGCATGAAAATCACTTTAAACATGCTAATTTTAGCTCTAACACTGATAATCCACCTACAAATGTGAACTGACGTTCAAAAATAAAACATTTGAAAACGGACCATTTTCCACATTTCTGAAGCATGACGTAATTGGGGGGTGTTATCTCTTTTGTCGAAAATCAGCCGTTTTTGCTCGAACATTAAATGCCTCCAAATGGTATTTAATTAACTTCCCGGGGTGAAGAAACCCTTTTTGAGAACTCAGAGTGAGTAAATTGGCCATTTTCATGCACTTTTAACCATACCATAAATCTTGTGTTTTGGGCCCCTGGAAGCATGAAAATCACTTTAAACATGCTAATTTTAGCTCTAACACTGATGATCCACCTACAAATATGAACTGACGTTCAAAAATAAAACATTTGAAAACGGACCATTTTCCACATTTCTGAAGCATGACGTAATGGGGGGGTGTTATCTCTTTTGTCGAAAATCAGCCGTTTTTGCTCGAACATTAAATGCCTCCAAATGGTATTTAATTAACTTCCCGAGCCCCTGGAAGCATGAAAATCACTTTAAACATGCTAATTTTAGCTCTAACACTGATGATCCACCTACAAATGTGAACTGACGTTCAAAAATAAAACATTTGAAAACGGACCATTTTCCACATTTCTGAAGCATGACGTAATGGGGGGGTGTTATCTCTTTTGTCGAAAATCAGCCGTTTTTGCTCGAACATTAAATGCCTCCAAATGGTATTTAATTAACTTCCCGGGGTGAAGAAACCCTTTTTGAGAACTCAGAGTGAGTAAATTGGCCATTTTCATGCACTTTTAACCATTCCATAAATCTTGTGTTTTGGGCCCCTGGAAGCATGAAAATCACTTTAAACATGCTAATTTTAGCTCTAACACTGATGATCCACCTACAAATGTGAACTGACGTTCAAAAATAAAACATTTGAAAACGGACCATTTTCCACATTTCTGAAGCATGACGTAATGGGGGGGGTGTTATCTCTTTTGTCGAAAATCAGCCGTTTTTGCTCGAACATTAAATGCCTCCAAATGGTATTTATTTCACTTCCCGGGGTGAAGAAACCCTTTTTGAGAACTCAGAATGAGTAAATTGGCCATTTTCATGCACTTTTAACCATTCCATTAATCTTGTGTTTTGGGCCCCTGGAAGCATGAAAATCACTTTAAACATGCTAATTTTAGCTCTAACACTGATGATCCACCTACAAATGTGAACTGACGTTCAAAAATAAAACATTTGAAAACGGACCATTTTCCACATTTCTGAAGCATGACGTAATGGGGGGGTGTTATCTCTTTTGTCGAAAATCAGCCGTTTTTGCTCGAACATTAAATGCCTCCAAATGGTATTTAATTAACTTCCCGGGGTGAAGAAACCCTTTTTGAGAACTCAGAGTGAGTAAATTGGCCATTTTCATGCACTTTTAACCATTCCATAAATCTTGTGTTTTGGGCCCCTGGAAGCATGAAAATCACTTTAAACATGCTAATTTTAGCTCTAACACTGATGATCCACCTACAAATGTGAACTGACGTTCAAAAATAAAACATTTGAAAACGGACCATTTTCCACATTTCTGAAGCATGACGTAATGGGGGGGTGTTATCTCTTTTGTCGAAAATCAGCCGTTTTTGCTCGAACATTAAATGCCTCCAAATGGTATTTAATTAACTTCCCGAGCCCCTGGAAGCATGAAAATCACTTTAAACATGCTAATTTTAGCTCTAACACTGATGATCCACCTACAAATGTGAACTGACGTTCAAAAATAAAACATTTGAAAACGGACCATTTTCCACATTTCTGAAGCATGACGTAATGGGGGGGGTGTTATCTCTTTTGTCGAAAATCAGCCGTTTTTGCTCGAACATTAAATGTCTCCAAATGGTATTTATTTCACTTCCCGAGCCCCTGGAAGCATGAAAATCACTTTAAACATGCTAATTTTAGCTCTAACACTGATGATCCACCTACAAATGTGAACTGACGTTCAAAAATAAAACATTTGAAAACGGACCATTTTCCACATTTCTGAAGCATGACGTAATGGGGGGGGTGTTATCTCTTTTGTCGAAAATCAGCCGTTTTTGCTCGAACATTAAATGCCTCCAAATGGTATTTAATTAACTTCCCGAGCCCCTGGAAGCATGAAAATCACTTTAAACATGCTAATTTTAGCTCTAACACTGATGATCCACCTACAAATGTGAACTGACGTTCAAAAATAAAACATTTGAAAACGGACCATTTTCCACATTTCTGAAGCATGACGTAATGGGGGGGTGTTATCTCTTTTGTCGAAAATCAGCCGTTTTTGCTCGAACATTAAATGCCTCCAAATGGTATTTAATTAACTTCCCGAGCCCCTGGAAGCATGAAAATCACTTTAAACATGCTAATTTTAGCTCTAACACTGATGATCCACCTACAAATGTGAACTGACGTTCAAAAATAAAACATTTGAAAACGGACCATTTTCCACATTTCTGAAGCATGACGTAATGGGGGGGTGTTATCTCTTTTGTCGAAAATCAGCCGTTTTTGCTCGAACATTAAATGTCTCCAAATGGTATTTATTTCACTTCCCGAGCCCCTGGAAGCATGAAAATCACTTTAAACATGCTAATTTTAGCTCTAACACTGATGATCCACCTACAAATGTGAACTGACGTTCAAAAATAAAACATTTGAAAACGGACCATTTTCCACATTTCTGAAGCATGACGTAATGGGGGGGTGTTATCTCTTTTGTCGAAAATCAGCCGTTTTTGCTTGAACATTAAATGCCTCCAAATGGTATTTAATTAACTTCCCGAGCCCCTGGAAGCATGAAAACCACTTTAAACATGCTAATTTTAGCTCTAACACTGATGATCCACCTACAAATGTGAACTGACGTTCAAAAATAAAACATTTGAAAACGGACCATTTTCCACATTTCTGAAGCATGACGTAATGGGGGGGTGTTATCTCTTTTGTCGAAAATCAGCCGTTTTTGCACGAACATTAAATGCCTCCAAATGGTATTTAATTAACTTCCCGGGGTGAAGAAACCCTTTTTGAGAACTCAGAGTGAGTAAATTGGCCATTTTCATGCACTTTTAACCATTCCATAAATCTTGTGTTTTGGGCCCCTGGAAGTATGAAAATCACTTTAAACATGCTAATTTTAGCTCTAACACTGATGATCCACCTACAAATGTGAACTGACGTTCAAAAATAAAACATTTGAAAACGGACCATTTTCCACATTTCTGAAGCATGACGTAATGGGGGGGTGTTATCTCTTTTGTCGAAAATCAGCCGTTTTTGCTCGAACATTAAATGCCTCCAAATGGTATTTAATTCACTTCCCGAGCCCCTGGAAGCATGAAAATCACTTTAAACATGCTAATTTTAGCTCTAACACTGATGATCCACCTACAAATGTGAACTGACGTTCAAAAATAAAACATTTGAAAACGGACCATTTTCCACATTTCTGAAGCATGACGTAATGGGGGGGTGTTATCTCTTTTGTCGAAAATCAGCCGTTTTTGCTCGAACATTAAATGTCTCCAAATGGTATTTATTTCACTTCCCGAGCCCCTGGAAGCATGAAAATCACTTTAAACATGCTAATTTTAGCTCTAACACTGATGATCCACCTACAAATGTGAACTGACGTTCAAAAATAAAACATTTGAAAACGGACCATTTTCCACATTTCTGAAGCATGACGTAATGGGGGGGTGTTATCTCTTTTGTCGAAAATCAGCCGTTTTTGCTCGAACATTAAATGCCTCCAAATGGTATTTAATTAACTTCCCGAGCCCCTGGAAGCATGAAAATCACTTTAAACATGCTAATTTTAGCTCTAACACTGATGATCCACCTACAAATGTGAACTGACGTTCAAAAATAAAACATTTGAAAACGGACCATTTTCCACATTTCTGAAGTATGACGTAATGGGGGGGGTGTTATCTCTTTTGTCGAAAATCAGCCGTTTTTGCTCGAACATTAAATGCCTCCAAATGGTATTTAATTAACTTCCCGAGCCCCTGGAAGCATGAAAATCACTTTAAACATGCTAATTTTAGCTCTAACACTGATGATCCACCTACAAATGTGAACTGACGTTCAGAAATAAAACATTTGAAAACGGACCATTTTCCACATTTCTGAAGCATGACGTAATGGGGGGGTGTTATCTCTTTTGTCGAAAATCAGCCGTTTTTGCTCCAACATTAAATGCCTCCAAATGGTATTTATTTCACTTCCCGGGTTGAAGAAACCCTTTTTGAGAACTCAGAGTGAGTAAATTGGCCATTTTCATGCACTTTTAACCATTCCATAAATCTTGTGTTTTGGGCCCCTGGAAGCATGAAAATCACTTTAAACATGCTAATTTTAGCTCTAACACTGATGATCCACCTACAAATGTGAACTGACGTTCAAAAATAAAACATTTGAAAACGGACCATTTTCCACATTTCTGAAGCATGACGTAATGGGGGGGTGTTATCTCTTTTGTCGAAAATCAGCCGTTTTTGCTCGAACATTAAATGCCTCCAAATGGTATTTAATTAACTTCCCGAGCCCCTGGAAGCATGAAAATCACTTTAAACATGCTAATTTTAGCTCTAACACTGATGATCCACCTACAAATGTGAACTGACGTTCAAAAATAAAACATTTGAAAACGGACCATTTTCCACATTTCTGAAGCATGACGTAATGGGGGGGTGTTATCTCTTTTGTCGAAAATCAGCCGTTTTTGCTCGAACATTAAATGTCTCCAAATGGTATTTATTTCACTTCCCGAGCCCCTGGAAGCATGAAAATCACTTTAAACATGCTAATTTTAGCTCTAACACTGATGATCCACCTACAAATGTGAACTGACGTTCAAAAATAAAACATTTGAAAACGGACCATTTTCCACATTTCTGAAGCATGACGTAATGGGGGGGTGTTATCTCTTTTGTCGAAAATCAGCCGTTTTTGCTCGAACATTAAATGCCTCCAAATGGTATTTAATTAACTTCCCGAGCCCCTGGAAGCATGAAAATCACTTTAAACATGCTAATTTTAGCTCTAACACTGATGATCCACCTACAAATGTGAACTGACGTTCAAAAATAAAACATTTGAAAACGGACCATTTTCCACATTTCTGAAGCATGACATAATGGGGGGGGGTGTTATCTCTTTTGTCGAAAATCAGCCGTTTTTGCTCGAACATTAAATGCCTCCAAATGGTATTTAATTAACTTCCTGAGCCCCTGGAAGCATGAAAATCACTTTAAACATGCTAATTTTAGCTCTAACACTGATGATCCACCTACAAATGTGAACTGACGTTCAAAAATAAAACATTTGAAAACGGACCATTTTCCACATTTCTGAAGCATGACGTAATGGGGGGGTGTTATCTCTTTTGTCGAAAATCAGCCGTTTTTGCTCCAACATTAAATGCCTCCAAATGGTATTTATTTCACTTCCCGGGTTGAAGAAACCCTTTTTGAGAACTCAGAGTGAGTAAATTGGCCATTTTCATGCACTTTTAACCATTCCATAAATCTTGTGTTTTGGGCCCCTGGAAGCATGAAAATCACTTTAAACATGCTAATTTTAGCTCTAACACTGATGATCCACCTACAAATGTGAACTGACGTTCAAACATAAAACATTTGAAAACGGACCATTTTCCACATTTCTGAAGCATGACGTAATGGGGGGGTGTTATCTCTTTTGTCGAAAATCAGCCGTTTTTGCTCGAACATTAAATGCCTCCAAATGGTATTTAATTAACTTCCCGAGCCCCTGGAAGCATGAAAATCACTTTAAACATGCTAATTTTAGCTCTAACACTGATGATCCACCTACAAATGTGAACTGACGTTCAAAAATAAAACATTTGAAAACGGACCATTTTCCACATTTCTGAAGCATGACGTAATGGGGGGGTGTTATCTCTTTTGTTGAAAATCAGCCGTTTTTGCTCGAACATTAAATGTCTCCAAATGGTATTTATTTCACTTCCCGAGCCCCTGGAAGCATGAAAATCACTTTAAACATGCTAATTTTAGCTCTAACACTGATGATCCACCTACAAATGTGAACTGACGTTCAAAAATAAAACATTTGAAAACGGACCATTTTCCACATTTCTGAAGCATGACGTAATGGGGGGGTGTTATCTCTTTTGTCGAAAATCAGCCGTTTTTGCTCGAACATTAAATGCCTCCAAATGGTATTTAATTAACTTCCCGAGCCCCTGGAAGCATGAAAATCACTTTAAACATGCTAATTTTAGCTCTAACACTGATGATCCACCTACAAATGTGAACTGACGTTCAAAAATAAAATATTTGAAAACGGACCATTTTCCACATTTCTGAAGCATGACGTAATGGGGGGGGGTGTTATCTCTTTTGTCGAAAATCAGCCGTTTTTGCTCGAACATTAAATGCCTCCAAATGGTATTTAATTAACTTCCCGAGCCCCTGGAAGCATGAAAATCACTTTAAACATGCTAATTTTAGCTCTAACACTGATGATCCACCTACAAATGTGAACTGACGTTCAAAAATAAAACATTTGAAAACGGACCATTTTCCACATTTCTGAAGCATGACGTAATGGGGGGGTTTTATCTCTTTTATCGAAAATCAGCCGTTTTTGCTCCAACATTAAATGGCTCCAAATGGTATTTATTTCACTTCCCGGGTTGAAGAAACCCTTTTTGAGAACTCAGAGTGAGTAAATTGGCCATTTTCATGCACTTTTAACCATTCCATAAATCTTGTGTTTTGGGCCCCTGGAAGCATGAAAATCACTTTAAACATGCTAATTTTAGCTCTAACACTGATGATCCACCTACAAATGTGAACTGACGTTCAAACATAAAACATTTGAAAACGGACCATTTTCCACATTTCTGAAGCATGACGTAATGGGGGGGTGTTATCTCTTTTGTCGAAAATCAGCCGTTTTTGCTCGAACATTAAATGCCTCCAAATGGTATTTAATTAACTTCCCGAGCCCCTGGAAGCATGAAAATCACTTTAAACATGCTAATTTTAGCTCTAACACTGATGATCCACCTACAAATGTGAACTGACGTTCAAAAATAAAACATTTGAAAACGGACCATTTTCCACATTTCTGAAGCATGACGTAATGGGGGGGTGTTATCTCTTTTGTTGAAAATCAGCCGTTTTTGCTCGAACATTAAATGTCTCCAAATGGTATTTATTTCACTTCCCGAGCCCCTGGAAGCATGAAAATCACTTTAAACATGCTAATTTTAGCTCTAACACTGATGATCCACCTACAAATGTGAACTGACGTTCAAAAATAAAACATTTGAAAACGGACCATTTTCCACATTTCTGAAGCATGACGTAATGGGGGGGTGTTATCTCTTTTGTCGAAAATCAGCCGTTTTTGCTCGAACATTAAATGCCTCCAAATGGTATTTAATTAACTTCCCGAGCCCCTGGAAGCATGAAAATCACTTTAAACATGCTAATTTTAGCTCTAACACTGATGATCCACCTACAAATGTGAACTGACGTTCAAAAATAAAATATTTGAAAACGGACCATTTTCCACATTTCTGAAGCATGACGTAATGGGGGGGGGTGTTATCTCTTTTGTCGAAAATCAGCCGTTTTTGCTCGAACATTAAATGCCTCCAAATGGTATTTAATTAACTTCCCGAGCCCCTGGAAGCATGAAAATCACTTTAAACATGCTAATTTTAGCTCTAACACTGATGATCCACCTACAAATGTGAACTGACGTTCAAAAATAAAACATTTGAAAACGGACCATTTTCCACATTTCTGAAGCATGACGTAATGGGGGGGTTTTATCTCTTTTATCGAAAATCAGCCGTTTTTGCTCCAACATTAAATGGCTCCAAATGGTATTTATTTCACTTCCCGGGTTGAAGAAACCCTTTTTGAGAACTCAGAGTGAGTAAATTGGCCATTTTCATGCACTTTTAACCATTCCATAAATCTTGTGTTTTGGGCCCCTGGAAGCATGAAAATCACTTTAAACATGCTAATTTTAGCTCTAACACTGATGATCCACCTACAAATGTGAACTGACGTTCAAAAATAAAACATTTGAAAACGGACCATTTTCCACATTTCTGAAGCATGACGTAATGGGGGGGTGTTATCTCTTTTGTCGAAAATCAGCCGTTTTTGCTCGAACATTAAATGCCTCCAAATGGTATTTAATTAACTTCCCGAGCCCCTGGAAGCATGAAAATCACTTTAAACATGCTAATTTTAGCTCTAACACTGATGATCCACCTACAAATGTGAACTGACGTTCAAAAATAAAACATTTGAAAACGGACCATTTTCCACATTTCTGAAGCATGACGTAATGGGTGGGTGTTATCTCTTTTGTCGAAAATCAGCCGTTTTTGCTCGAACATTAAATGCCTCCAAATGGTATTTAATTAACTTCCCGGGGTGAAGAAACCCTTTTTGAGAACTCAGAGTGAGTAAATTGGCCATTTTCATGCACTTTTAACCATTCCATAAATCTTGTGTTTTGGGCCCCTGGAAGCATGAAAATCACTTTAAACATGCTAATTTTAGCTCTAACACTGATGATCCACCTACAAATGTGAACTGACGTTCAAAAATAAAACATTTGAAAACGGACCATTTTCCACATTTCTGAAGCATGACGTAATGGGGGGGTGTTATCTCTTTTGTCGAAAATCAGCCGTTTTTGCTCGAACATTAAATGCCTCCAAATGGTATTTAATTCACTTCCCGAGCCCCTGGAAGCATGAAAATCACTTTAAACATGCTAATTTTAGCTCTAACACTGATGATCCACCTACAAATGTGAACTGACGTTCAAAAATAAAACATTTGAAAACGGACCATTTTCCACATTTCTGAAGCATGACGTAATGGGGGGGTGTTATCTCTTTTGTCGAAAATCAGCCGTTTTTGCTCGAACATTAAATGTCTCCAAATGGTATTTATTTCACTTCCCGAGCCCCTGGAAGCATGAAAATCACTTTAAACATGCTAATTTTAGCTCTAACACTGATGATCCACCTACAAATGTGAACTGACGTTCAAAAATAAAACATTTGAAAACGGACCATTTTCCACATTTCTGAAGCATGACGTAATGGGGGGGTGTTATCTCTTTTGTCGAAAATCAGCCGTTTTTGCTCGAACATTAAATGCCTCCAAATGGTATTTAATTAACTTCCCGAGCCCCTGGAAGCATGAAAATCACTTTAAACATGCTAATTTTAGCTCTAACACTGATGATCCACCTACAAATGTGAACTGACGTTCAAAAATAAAACATTTGAAAACGGACCATTTTCCACATTTCTGAAGTATGACGTAATGGGGGGGGTGTTATCTCTTTTGTCGAAAATCAGCCGTTTTTGCTCGAACATTAAATGCCTCCAAATGGTATTTAATTAACTTCCCGAGCCCCTGGAAGCATGAAAATCACTTTAAACATGCTAATTTTAGCTCTAACACTGATGATCCACCTACAAATGTGAACTGACGTTCAGAAATAAAACATTTGAAAACGGACCATTTTCCACATTTCTGAAGCATGACGTAATGGGGGGGTGTTATCTCTTTTGTCGAAAATCAGCCGTTTTTGCTCCAACATTAAATGCCTCCAAATGGTATTTATTTCACTTCCCGGGTTGAAGAAACCCTTTTTGAGAACTCAGAGTGAGTAAATTGGCCATTTTCATGCACTTTTAACCATTCCATAAATCTTGTGTTTTGGGCCCCTGGAAGCATGAAAATCACTTTAAACATGCTAATTTTAGCTCTAACACTGATGATCCACCTACAAATGTGAACTGACGTTCAAAAATAAAACATTTGAAAACGGACCATTTTCCACATTTCTGAAGCATGACGTAATGGGGGGGTGTTATCACATTTGTCGAAAATCAGCCGTTTTTGCTCGAACATTAAATGCCTCCAAATGGTATTTAATTAACTTCCCGAGCCCCTGGAAGCATGAAAATCACTTTAAACATGCTAATTTTAGCTCTAACACTGATGATCCACCTACAAATGTGAACTGACGTTCAAAAATAAAACATTTGAAAACGGACCATTTTCCACATTTCTGAAGCATGACGTAATGGGGGGGTGTTATCTCTTTTGTCGAAAATCAGCCGTTTTTGCTCGAACATTAAATGCCTCCAAATGGTATTTAATTAACTTCCCGGGGTGAAGAAACCCTTTTTGAGAACTCAGAGTGAGTAAATTGGCCATTTTCATGCACTTTTAACCATTCCATAAATCTTGTGTTTTGGGCCCCTGGAAGCATGAAAATCACTTTAAACATGCTAATTTTAGCTCTAACACTGATGATCCACCTACAAATGTGAACTGACGTTCAAAAATAAAACATTTGAAAACGGACCATTTTCCACATTTCTGAAGCATGACGTAATGGGGGGGTGTTATCTCTTTTGTCGAAAATCAGCCGTTTTTGCTCGAACATTAAATGCCTCCAAATGGTATTTAATTAACTTCCCGAGCCCCTGGAAGCATGAAAATCACTTTAAACATGCTAATTTTAGCTCTAACACTGATGATCCACCTACAAATGTGAACTGACGTTCAAAAATAAAACATTTGAAAACGGACCATTTTCCACATTTCTGAAGCATGACGTAATGGGGGGGTGTTATCTCTTTTGTCGAAAATCAGCCGTTTTTGCTCGAACATTAAATGCCTCCAAATGGTATTTAATTAACTTCCCGGGGTGAAGAAACCCTTTTTGAGAACTCAGAGTGAGTAAATTGGCCATTTTCATGCACTTTGAACCATTCCATAAATCTTGTGTTTTGGGCCCCTGGAAGCATGAAAATCACTTTAAACATGCTAATTTTAGCTCTAACACTGATGATCCACCTACAAATGTGAACTGACGTTCAAAAATAAAACATTTGAAAACGGACCATTTTCCACATTTCTGAAGCATGACGTAATGGGGGGGTGTTATCTCTTTTGTCGAAAATCAGCCGTTTTTGCTCGAACATTAAATGCCTCTAAATGGTATTTATTTCACTTCCCGAGCCCCTGGAAGCATGAAAATCACTTTAAACATGCTAATTTTAGCTCTAACACTGATGATCCACCTACAAATGTGAACTGACGTTCAAAAATAAAACATTTGAAAACGGACCATTTTCCACATTTCTGAAGCATGACGTAATGGGGGGGTGTTATCTCTTTTGTCGAAAATCAGCCGTTTTTGCTCGAACATTAAATGCCTCCAAATGGTATTTAATTAACTTCCCGAGCCCCTGGAAGCATGAAAATCACTTTAAACATGCTAATTTTAGCTCTAACACTGATGATCCACCTACAAATGTGAACTGACGTTCAAAAATAAAACATTTGAAAACGGACCATTTTCCACATTTCTGAAGCATGACGTAATGGGGGGGGTGTTATCTCTTTTGTCGAAAATCAGCCGTTTTTGCTCGAACATTAAATGCCTCCAAATGGTATTTATTTCACTTCCCGAGCCCCTGGAAGCATGAAAATCACTTTAAACATGCTAATTTTAGCTCTAACACTGATGATCCACCTACAAATGTGAACTGACGTTCAAAAATAAAACATTTGAAAACGGACCATTTTCCACATTTCTGAAGCATGACGTAATGGGGGGGTGTTATCTCTTTTGTCGAAAATCAGCCGTTTTTGCTCGAACATTAAATGCCTCCAAATGGTATTTAATTAACTTCCCGAGCCCCTGGAAGCATGAAAATCACTTTAAACATGCTAATTTTAGCTCTAACACTGATGATCCACCTACAAATGTGAACTGACGTTCAAAAATAAAACATTTGAAAACGGACCATTTTCCACATTTCTGAAGCATGACGTAATGGGGGGGTGTTATCTCTTTTGTCGAAAATCAGCCGTTTTTGCTCGAACATTAAATGCCTCCAAATGGTATTTAATTAACTTCCCGAGCCCCTGGAAGCATGAACATCACTTTAAACATGCTAATTTTAGCTCTAACACTGATGATCCACCTACAAATGTGAACTGACGTTCAAAAATAAAACATTTGAAAACGGACCATTTTCCACATTTCTGAAGCATGACGTAATGGGGGGGTGTTATCTCTTTTGTCGAAAATCAGCCGTTTTTGCTCGAACATTAAATGCCTCCAAATGGTATTTAATTAACTTCCCGGGGTGAAGAAACCCTTTTTGAGAACTCAGAGTGAGTAAATTGGCCATTTTCATGCACTTTTAACCATTCCATAAATCTTGTGTTTTGGGCCCCTGGAAGCATGAAAATCACTTTAAACATGCTAATTTTAGCTCTAACACTGATGATCCACCTACAAATGTGAACTGACGTTCAAAAATAAAACATTTGAAAACGGACCATTTTCCACATTTCTGAAGCATGACGTAATGGGGGGGTGTTATCTCTTTTGTCGAAAATCTGCCGTTTTTGCTCGAACATTAAATGCCTCCAAATAGTATTTAATTAACTTCCCGAGCCCCTGGAAGCATGAAAATCACTTTAAACATGCTAATTTTAGCTCTAACACTGATGATCCACCTACAAATGTGAACTGACGTTCAAAAATAAAACATTTGAAAACGGACCATTTTCCACATTTCTGAAGCATGACGTAATGGGGGGGTGTTATCTCTTTTGTCGAAAATCAGCCGTTTTTGCTCGAACATTAAATGTCTCCAAATGGTATTTATTTCACTTCCCGAGCCCCTGGAAGCATGAAAATCACTTTAAACATGCTAATTTTAGCTCTAACACTGATGATCCACCTACAAATGTGAACTGACGTTCAAAAATAAAACATTTGAAAACGGACCATTTTCCACATTTCTGAAGCATGACGTAATGGGGGGTGTTATCTCTTTTGTCGAAAATCAGCCGTTTTTGCTCAAACATTAAATGCCTCCAAATGGTATTTAATTAACTTCCCGAGCCCCTGGAAGCATGAAAATCACTTTAAACATGCTAATTTTAGCTCTAACACTGATGATCCACCTACAAATGTGAACTGACGTTCAAAAATAAAACATTTGAAAACGGACCATTTTCCACATTTCTGAAGCATGACGTAATGGGGGGGTGTTATCTCTTTTGTCGAAAATCAGCCGTTTTTGCTCGAACATTAAATGCCTCCAAATGGTATTTAATTAACTTCCCGGGGTGAAGAAACCCTTTTTGAGAACTCAGAGTGAGTAAATTGGCCATTTTCATGCACTTTTAACCATTCCATAAATCTTGTGTTTTGGGCCCCTGGAAGCATGAAAATCACTTTAAACATGCTAATTTTAGCTCTAACACTGATGATCCACCTACAAATGTGAACTGACGTTCAAAAATAAAACATTTGAAAACGGACCATTTTCCACATTTCTGAAGCATGACGTAATGGGGGGGTGTTATCTCTTTTGTCGAAAATCAGCCGTTTTTGCTCGAACATTAAATGCCTCCAAATGGTATTTATTTCACTTCCCGAGCCCCTGGAAGCATGAAAATCACTTTAAACATGCTAATTTTAGCTCTAACACTGATGATCCACCTACAAATGTGAACTGACGTTCAAAAATAAAACATTTGAAAACGGACCATTTTCCACATTTCTGAAGCATGACGTAATGGGGGGGTGTTATCTCTTTTGTCGAAAATCAGCCGTTTTTGCTCGAACATTAAATGCCTCCAAATGGTATTTAATTAACTTCCCGAGCCCCTGGAAGCACGAAAATCACTTTAAACATGCTAATTTTAGCTCTAACACTGATGATCCACCTACAAATGTGAACTGACGTTCAAAAATAAAACATTTGAAAACGGACCATTTTCCACATTTCTGAAGCATGACGTAATGGGGGGGTGTTATCTCTTTTGTCGAAAATCAGCCGTTTTTGCTCGAACATTAAATGCCTCCAAATGGTATTTAATTAACTTCCCGAGCCCCTGGAAGCATGAACATCACTTTAAACATGCTAATTTTAGCTCTAACACTGATGATCCACCTACAAATGTGAACTGACGTTCAAAAATAAAACATTTGAAAACGGACCATTTTCCACATTTCTGAAGCATGACGTAATGGGGGGGTGTTATCTCTTTTGTCGAAAATCAGCCGTTTTTGCTCGAACATTAAATGCCTCCAAATGGTATTTAATTAACTTCCTGGGGTGAAGAAACCCTTTTTGAGAACTCAGAGTGAGTAAATTGGCCATTTTCATGCACTTTTAACCATTCCATAAATCTTGTGTTTTGGGCCCCTGGAAGCATGAAAATCACTTTAAACATGCTAATTTTAGCTCTAACACTGATGATCCACCTACAAATGTGAACTGACGTTCAAAAATAAAACATTTGAAAACGGACCATTTTCCACATTTCTGAAGCATGACGTAATGGGGGGGTGTTATCTCTTTTGTCGAAAATCAGCCGTTTTTGCTCGAACATTAAATGCCTCCAAATGGTATTTAATTAACTTCCCGAGCCCCTGGAAGCATGAAAATCACTTTAAACATGCTAATTTTAGCTCTAACACTGATGATCCACCTACAAATGTGAACTGACGTTCAAAAATAAAACATTTGAAAACGGACCATTTTCCACATTTCTGAAGCATGACGTAATGGGGGGGTGTTATCTCTTTTGTCGAAAATCAGCCGTTTTTGCTCGAACATTAAATGTCTCCAAATGGTATTTATTTCACTTCCCGAGCCCCTGGAAGCATGAAAATCACTTTAAACATGCTAATTTTAGCTCTAACACTGATGATCCACCTACAAATGTGAACTGACGTTCAAAAATAAAACATTTGAAAACGGACCATTTTCCACATTTCTGAAGCATGACGTAATGGGGGGGTGTTATCTCTTTTGTCGAAAATCAGCCGTTTTTGCTCGAACATTAAATGCCTCCAAATGGTATTTAATTAACTTCCCGAGCCCCTGGAAGCATGAAAATCACTTTAAACATGCTAATTTTAGCTCTAACACTGATGATCCACCTACAAATGTGAACTGACGTTCAAAAATAAAACATTTGAAAACGGACCATTTTCCACATTTCTGAAGCATGACGTAATGGGGGGGGGGTGTTATCTCTTTTGTCGAAAATCAGCCGTTTTTGCTCGAACATTAAATGCCTCCAAATGGTATTTAATTAACTTCCCGAGCCCCTGGAAGCATGAAAATCACTTTAAACATGCTAATTTTAGCTCTAACACTGATGATCCACCTACAAATGTGAACTGACGTTCAAAAATAAAACATTTGAAAACGGACCATTTTCCACATTTCTGAAGCATGACGTAATGGGGGGGTGTTATCTCTTTTGTCGAAAATCAGCCGTTTTTGCTCCAACATTAAATGCCTCCAAATGGTATTTATTTCACTTCCCGGGTTGAAGAAACCCTTTTTGAGAACTCAGAGTGAGTAAATTGGCCATTTTCATGCACTTTTAACCATTCCATAAATGTTGTGTTTTGGGCCCCTGGAAGCATGAAAATCACTTTAAACATGCTAATTTTAGCTCTAACACTGATGATCCACCTACAAATGTGAACTGACGTTCAAAAATAAAACATTTGAAAACGGACCATTTTCCACATTTCTGAAGCATGACGTAATGGGGGGGTGTTATCTCTTTTGTCGAAAATCAGCCGTTTTTGCTCGAACATTAAATGCCTCCAAATGGTATTTAATTAACTTCCCGAGCCCCTGGAAGCATGAAAATCACTTTAAACATGCTAATTTTAGCTCTAACACTGATGATCCACCTACAAATGTGAACTGACGTTCAAAAATAAAACATTTGAAAACGGACCATTTTCCACATTTCTGAAGCATGACGTAATGGGGGGGTGTTATCTCTTTTGTCGAAAATCAGCCGTTTTTGCTCGAACATTAAATGCCTCCAAATGGTATTTAATTAACTTCCCGGGGTGAAGAAACCCTTTTTGAGAACTCAGAGTGAGTAAATTGGCCATTTTCATGCACTTTTAACCATTCCATAAATCTTGTGTTTTGGGCCCCTGGAAGCATGAAAATCACTTTAAACATGCTAATTTTAGCTCTAACACTGATGATCCACCTACAAATGTGAACTGACGTTCAAAAATAAAACATTTGAAAACGGACCATTTTCCACATTTCTGAAGCATGACGTAATGGGGGGGGGTGTTATCTCTTTTGTCGAAAATCAGCCGTTTTTGCTCGAACATTAAATGCCTCCAAATGGTATTGAATTAACTTCCCGAGCCCCTGGAAGCATGAAAATCACTTTAAACATGCTAATTTTAGCTCTAACACTGATGATCCACCTACAAATGTGAACTGACGTTCAAAAATAAAACATTTGAAAACGGACCATTTTCCACATTTCTGAAGCATGACGTAATGGGGGGGTGTTATCTCTTTTGTCGAAAATCAGCCGTTTTTGCTCGAACATTAAATGCCTCCAAATGGTATTTAATTAACTTCCCGGGGTGAAGAAACCCTTTTTGAGAACTCAGAGTTAGTAAATTGGCCATTTTCATGCACTTTTAACCATTCCATAAATCTTGTGTTTTGGGCCCCTGGAAGCATGAAAATAACTTTAAACATGCTAATTTTAGCTCTAACACTGATGATCCACCTACAAATGTGAACTGACGTTCAAAAATAAAACATTTGAAAACGGACCATTTTCCACATTTCTGAAGCATGACGTAATGGGGGGGTGTTATCTCTTTTGTCGAAAATCAGCCGTTTTTGCTCGAACATTAAATGCCTCTAAATGGTATTTATTTCACTTCCCGAGCCCCTGGAAGCATGAAAATCACTTTAAACATGCTAATTTTAGCTCTAACACTGATGATCCACCTACAAATGTGAACTGACGTTCAAAAATAAAACATTTGAAAACGGACCATTTTCCACATTTCTGAAGCATGACGTAATGGGGGGGTGTTATCTCTTTTGTCGAAAATCAGCCGTTTTTGCTCGAACATTAAATGCCTCCAAATGGTATTTAATTAACTTCCCGAGCCCCTGGAAGCATGAAAATCACTTTAAACATGCTAATTTTAGCTCTAACACTGATGATCCACCTACAAATGTGAACTGACGTTCAAAAATAAAACATTTGAAAACGGACCATTTTCCACATTTCTGAAGCATGACGTAATGGGGGGTGTTATCTTTTTTGTCGAAAATCAGCCGTTTTTGCTCGAACATTAAATGCCTCCAAATGGTATTTAATTAACTTCCCGGGGTGAAGAAACCCTTTTTGAGAACTCAGAGTGAGTAAATTGGCCATTTTCATGCACTTTTAACCATTCCATAAATCTTGTGTTTTGGGCCCCTGGAAGCATGAAAATCACTTTAAACATGCTAATTTTAGCTCTAACACTGATGATCCACCTACAAATGTGAACTGACGTTCAAAAATAAAACATTTGAAAACGGACCATTTTCCACATTTCTGAAGCATGACGTAATGGGGGGTGTTATCTCTTTTGTCGAAAATCAGCCGTTTTTGCTCGAACATTAAATGCCTCCAAATGGTTTTTATTTCACTTCCCGAGCCCCTGGAAGCATGAAAATCACTTTAAACATGCTAATTTTAGCTCTAACACTGATGATCCACCTACAAATGTGAACTGACGTTCAAAAATAAAACATTTGAAAACGGACCATTTTCCACATTTCTGAAGCATGACGTAATGGGGGGGTGTTATCTCTTTTGTCGAAAATCAGCCGTTTTTGCTCGAACATTAAATGCCTCCAAATGGTATTTATTTCACTTCCCGAGCCCCTGGAAGCATGAAAATCACTTTAAACATGCTAATTTTAGCTCTAACACTGATGATCCACCTACAAATGTGAACTGACGTTCAAAAATAAAACATTTGAAAACGGACCATTTTCCACATTTCTGAAGCATGACGTAATGGGGGGGTGTTATCTCTTTTGTCGAAAATCAGCCGTTTTTGCTCGAACATTAAATGCCTCCAAATGGTATTTAATTAACTTCCCGAGCCCCTGGAAGCATGAAAATCACTTTAAACATGCTAATTTTAGCTCTAACACTGATGATCCACCTACAAATGTGAACTGACGTTCAAAAATAAAACATTTGAAAACGGACCATTTTCCACATTTCTGAAGCATGACGTAATGGGGGGGTGTTATCTCTTTTGTCGAAAATCAGCCGTTTTTGCTCGAACATTAAATGCCTCCAAATGGTATTTAATTAACTTCCCGAGCCCCTGGAAGCATGAAAATCACTTTAAACATGCTAATTTTAGCTCTAACACTGATGATCCACCTACAAATGTGAACTGACGTTCAAAAATAAAACATTTGAAAACGGACCATTTTCCACATTTCTGAAGCATGACGTAATGGGGGGGTGTTATCTCTTTTGTCGAAAATCAGCCGTTTTTGCTCGAACATTAAATGCCTCCAAATGGTATTTAATTAACTTCCCGGGGTGAAGAAACCCTTTTTGAGAACTCAGAGTGAGTAAATTGGCCATTTTCATGCACTTTTAACCATTCCATAAATCTTGTGTTTTGGGCCCCTGGAAGCATGAAAATCACTTTAAACATGCTAATTTTAGCTCTAACACTGATGATCCACCTACAAATGTGAACTGACGTTCAAAAATAAAACATTTGAAAACGGACCATTTTCCACATTTCTGAAGCATGACGTAATGGGGGGGTGTTATCTCTTTTGTCGAAAATCAGCCGTTTTTGCTCGAACATTAAATGCCTCCAAATGGTATTTAATTAACTTCCCGAGCCCCTGGAAGCATGAAAATCACTTTAAACATGCTAATTTTAGCTCTAACACTGATGATCCACCTACAAATGTGAACTGACGTTCAAAAATAAAACATTTGAAAACGGACCATTTTCCACATTTCTGAAGCATGACGTAATGGGGGGGTGTTATCTCTTTTGTCGAAAATCAGCCGTTTTTGCTCGAACATTAAATGCCTCCAAATGGTATTTAATTAACTTCCCGGGGTGAAGAAACCCTTTTTGAGAACTCAGAGTGAGTAAATTGGCCATTTTCATGCACTTTTAACCATTCCATAAATCTTGTGTTTTGGGCCCCTGGAAGCATGAAAATCACTTTAAACATGCTAATTTTAGCTCTAACACTGATGATCCACCTACAAATGTGAACTGACGTTCAAAAATAAAACATTTGAAAACGGACCATTTTCCACATTTCTGAAGCATGACGTAATGGGGGGGTGTTATCTCTTTTGTCGAAAATCAGCCGTTTTTGCTCGAACATTAAATGCCTCTAAATGGTATTTATTTCACCTCCCGAGCCCCTGGAAGCATGAAAATCACTTTAAACATGCTAATTTTAGCTCTAACACTGATGATCCACCTACAAATGTGAACTGACGTTCAAAAATAAAACATTTGAAAACGGACCATTTTCCACATTTCTGAAGCATGACGTAATGGGGGGGTGTTATCTCTTTTGTCGAAAATCAGCCGTTTTTGCTCGAACATTAAATGCCTCCAAATGGTATTTAATTAACTTCCCGAGCCCCTGGAAGCATGAAAATCACTTTAAACATGCTAATTTTAGCTCTAACACTGATGATCCACCTACAAATGTGAACTGACGTTCAAAAATAAAACATTTGAAAACGGACCATTTTCCACATTTCTGAAGCATGACGTAATGGGGGGGTGTTATCTCTTTTGTCGAAAATCAGCCGTTTTTGCTCGAACATTAAATGCCTCCAAATGGTATTTATTTCACTTCCCGAGCCCCTGGAAGCATGAAAATCACTTTAAACATGCTAATTTTAGCTCTAACACTGATGATCCACCTACAAATGTGAACTGACGTTCAAAAATAAAACATTTGAAAACGGACCATTTTCCACATTTCTGAAGCATGACGTAATGGGGGGGTGTTATCTCTTTTGTCGAAAATCAGCCGTTTTTGCTCGAACATTAAATGCCTCCAAATGGTATTTAATTAACTTCCCGAGCCCCTGGAAGCATGAAAATCACTTTAAACATGCTAATTTTAGCTCTAACACTGATGATCCACCTACAAATGTGAACTGACGTTCAAAAATAAAACATTTGAAAACGGACCATTTTCCACATTTCTGAAGCATGAAGTAATGGGGGGGTGTTATCTCTTTTGTCGAAAATCAGCCGGTTTTGCTCGAACATTAAATGCCTCCAAATGGTATTTAATTAACTTCCCGGGGTGAAGAAACCCTTTTTGAGAACTCAGAGTGAGTAAATTGGCCATTTTCATGCACTTTTAACCATTCCATAAATCTTGTGTTTTGGGCCCCTGGAAGCATGAAAATCACTTTAAACATGCTAATTTTAGCTCTAACACTGATGATCCACCTACAAATGTGAACTGACGTTCAAAAATAAAACATTTGAAAACGGACCATTTTCCACATTTCTGAAGCATGACGTAATGGGGGGGTGTTATCTCTTTTGTCGAAAATCAGCCGTTTTTGCTCGAACATTAAATGCCTCCAAATGGTATTTAATTAACTTCCCGAGCCCCTGGAAGCATGAAAATCACTTTAAACATGCTAATTTTAGCTCTAACACTGATGATCCACCTACAAATGTGAACTGACGTTCAAAAATAAAACATTTGAAAACGGACCATTTTCCACATTTCTGAAGCATGACGTAATGGGGGGGTGTTATCTCTTTTGTCGAAAATCAGCCGTTTTTGCTCGAACATTAAATGCCTCCAAATGGTATTTAATTAACTTCCCGGGGTGAAGAAACCCTTTTTGAGAACTCAGAGTGAGTAAATTGGCCATTTTCATGCACTTTTAACCATTCCATAAATCTTGTGTTTTGGGCCCCTGGAAGCATGAAAATCACTTTAAACATGCTAATTTTAGCTCTAACACTGATGATCCACCTACAAATGTGAACTGACGTTCAACAATAAAACATTTGAAAACGGACCATTTTCCACATTTCTGAAGCATGACGTAATGGGGGGGTGTTATCTCTTTTGTCGAAAATCAGCCGTTTTTGCTCGAACATTAAATGCCTCTAAATGGTATTTATTTCACTTCCCGAGCCCCTGGAAGCATGAAAATCACTTTAAACATGCTAATTTTAGCTCTAACACTGATGATCCACCTACAAATGTGAACTGACGTTCAAAAATAAAACATTTGAAAACGGACCATTTTCCACATTTCTGAAGCATGACGTAATGGGGGGGTGTTATCTCTTTTGTCGAAAATCAGCCGTTTTTGCTCGAACATTAAATGCCTCCAAATGGTATTTAATTAACTTCCCGAGCCCCTGGAAGCATGAAAATCACTTTAAACATGCTAATTTTAGCTCTAACACTGATGATCCACCTACAAATGTGAACTGACGTTCAAAAATAAAACATTTGAAAACGGACCATTTTCCACATTTCTGAAGCATGACGTAATGGGGGGGTGTTATCTCTTTTGTCGAAAATCAGCCGTTTTTGCTCGAACATTAAATGCCTCCAAATGGTATTTATTTCACTTCCCGAGCCCCTGGAAGCATGAAAATCACTTTAAACATGCTAATTTTAGCTCTAACACTGATGATCCACCTACAAATGTGAACTGACGTTCAAAAATAAAACATTTGAAAACGGACCATTTTCCACATTTCTGAAGCATGACGTAATGGGGGGGTGTTATCTCTTTTGTCGAAAATCAGCCGTTTTTGCTCGAACATTAAATGCCTCCAAATGGTATTTAATTAACTTCCCGAGCCCCTGGAAGCATGAAAATCACTTTAAACATGCTAATTTTAGCTCTAACACTGATGATCCACCTACAAATGTGAACTGACGTTCAAAAATAAAACATTTGAAAACGGACCATTTTCCACATTTCTGAAGCATGACGTAATGGGGGGGTGTTATCTCTTTTGTCGAAAATCAGCCGTTTTTGCTCGAACATTAAATGCCTCCAAATGGTATTTAATTAACTTCCCGAGCCCCTGGAAGCATGAAAATCACTTTAAACATGCTAATTTTAGCTCTAACACTGATGATCCACCTACAAATGTGAACTGACGTTCAAAAATAAAACATTTGAAAACGGACCATTTTCCACATTTCTGAAGCATGACGTAATGGGGGGGTGTTATCTCTTTTGTCGAAAATCAGCCGTTTTTGCTCGAACATTAAATGCCTCCAAATGGTATTTAATTAACTTCCCGGGGTGAAGAAACCCTTTTTGAGAACTCAGAGTGAGTAAATCGGCCATTTTCATGCACTTTTAACCATTCCATAAATCTTGTGTTTTGGGCCCCTGGAAGCATGAAAATCACTTTAAACATGCTAATTTTAGCTCTAACACTGATGATCCACCTACAAATGTGAACTGACGTTCAAAAATAAAACATTTGAAAACGGACCATTTTCCACATTTCTGAAGCATGACGTAATGGGGGGGTGTTATCTCTTTTGTCGAAAATCAGCCGTTTTTGCTCGAACATTAAATGCCTCCAAATGGTATTTAATTAACTTCCCGAGCCCCTGGAAGCATGAAAATCACTTTAAACATGCTAATTTTAGCTCTAACACTGATGATCCACCTACAAATGTGAACTGACGTTCAAAAATAAAACATTTGAAAACGGACCATTTTCCACATTTCTGAAGCATGACGTAATGGGGGGGTGTTATCTCTTTTGTCGAAAATCAGCCGTTTTTGCTCGAACATTAAATGCCTCCAAATGGTATTTAATTAACTTCCCGGGGTGAAGAAACCCTTTTTGAGAACTCAGAGTGAGTAAATTGGCCATTTTCATGCACTTTTAACCATTCCATAAATCTTGTGTTTTGGGCCCCTGGAAGCATGAAAATCACTTTAAACATGCTAATTTTAGCTCTAACACTGATGATCCACCTACAAATGTGAACTGACGTTCAAAAATAAAACATTTGAAAACGGACCATTTTCCACATTTCTGAAGCATGACGTAATGGGGGGGGGTGTTATCTCTTTTGTCGAAAATCAGCCGTTTTTGCTCGAACATTAAATGCCTCTAAATGGTATTTATTTCACTTCCCGAGCCCCTGGAAGCATGAAAATCACTTTAAACATGCTAATTTTAGCTCTAACACTGATGATCCACCTACAAATGTGAACTGACGTTCAAAAATAAAACATTTGAAAACGACCATTTTCCACATTTCTGAAGCATGACGTAATGGGGGGGTGTTATCTCTTTTGTCGAAAATCAGCCGTTTTTGCTCGAACATTAAATGCCTCCAAATGGTATTTAATTAACTTCCCGAGCCCCTGGAAGCATGAAAATCACTTTAAACATGCTAATTTTAGCTCTAACACTGATGATCCACCTACAAATGTGAACTGACGTTCAAAAATAAAACATTTGAAAACGGACCATTTTCCACATTTCTGAAGCATGACGTAATGGGGGGGTGTTATCTCTTTTGTCGAAAATCAGCCGTTTTTGCTCGAACATTAAATGCCTCCAAATGGTATTTATTTCACTTCCCGAGCCCCTGGAAGCATGAAAATCACTTTAAACATGCTAATTTTAGCTCTAACACTGATGATCCACCTACAAATGTGAACTGACGTTCAAAAATAAAACATTTGAAAACGGACCATTTTCCACATTTCTGAAGCATGACGTAATGGGGGGGTGTTATCTCTTTTGTCGAAAATCAGCCGTTTTTGCTCGAACATTAAATGCCTCCAAATGGTATTTAATTAACTTCCCGAGCCCCTGGAAGCATGAAAATCACTTTAAACATGCTAATTTTAGCTCTAACACTGATGATCCACCTACAAATGTGAACTGACGTTCAAAAATAAAACATTTGAAAACTGACCATTTTCCACATTTCTGAAGCATGACGTAATGGGGGGGTGTTATCTCTTTTGTCGAAAATCAGCCGTTTTTGCTCGAACATTAAATGCCTCCAAATGGTATTTAATTAACTTCCCGAGCCCCTGGAAGCATGAACATCACTTTAAACATGCTAATTTTAGCTCTAACACTGATGATCCACCTACAAATGTGAACTGACGTTCAAAAATAAAACATTTGAAAACGGACCATTTTCCACATTTCTGAAGCATGACGTAATGGGGGGGTGTTATCTCTTTTGTCGAAAATCAGCCGTTTTTGCTCGAACATTAAATGCCTCCAAATGGTATTTAATTAACTTCCCGAGCCCCTGGAAGCATGAAAATCACTTTAAACATGCTAATTTTAGCTCTAACACTGATGATCCACCTACAAATGTGAACTGACGTTCAAAAATAAAACATTTGAAAACGGACCATTTTCCACATTTCTGAAGCATGACGTAATGGGGGGGTGTTATCTCTTTTGTCGAAAATCAGCCGTTTTTGCTCGAACATTAAATGTCTCCAAATGGTATTTATTTCACTTCCCGAGCCCCTGGAAGCATGAAAATCACTTTAAACATGCTAATTTTAGCTCTAACACTGATGATCCACCTACAAATGTGAACTGACGTTCAAAAATAAAACATTTGAAAATGGACCATTTTCCACATTTCTGAAGCATGACGTAATGGGGGGGTGTTATCTCTTTTGTCGAAAATCAGCCGTTTTTGCTCGAACATTAAATGCCTCCAAATGGTATTTAATTAACTTCCCGAGCCCCTGGAAGCATGAAAATCACTTTAAACATGCTAATTTTAGCTCTAACACTGATGATCCACCTACAAATGTGAACTGACGTTCAAAAATAAAACATTTGAAAACGGACCATTTTCCACATTTCTGAAGCATGACGTAATGGGGGGGGTGTTATCTCTTTTGTCAAAAATCAGCCGTTTTTGCTCGAACATTAAATGCCTCCAAATGGTATTTAATTAACTTCCCGAGCCCCTGGAAGCATGAAAATCACTTTAAACATGCTAATTTTAGCTCTAACACTGATGATCCACCTACAAATGTGAACTGACGTTCAAAAATAAAACATTTGAAAACGGACCATTTTCCACATTTCTGAAGCATGACGTAATGGGGGGGTGTTATCTCTTTTGTCGAAAATCAGCCGTTTTTGCTCCAACATTAAATGCCTCCAAATGGTATTTATTTCACTTCCCGGGTTGAAGAAACCCTTTTTGAGAACTCAGAGTGAGTAAATTGGCCATTTTCATGCACTTTTAACCATTCCATAAATCTTGTGTTTTGGGCCCCTGGAAGCATGAAAATCCCTTTAAACATGCTAATTTTAGCTCTAACACTGATGATCCACCTACAAATGTGAACTGACGTTCAAAAATAAAACATTTGAAAACGGACCATTTTCCACATTTCTGAAGCATGACGTAATGGGGGGGTGTTATCTCTTTTGTCGAAAATCAGCCGTTTTTGCTCGAACATTAAATGCCTCCAAATGGTATTTAATTAACTTCCCGAGCCCCTGGAAGCATGAAAATCACTTTAAACATGCTAATTTTAGCTCTAACACTGATGATCCACCTACAAATGTGAACTGACGTTCAAAAATAAAACATTTGAAAACGGACCATTTTCCACATTTCTGAAGCATGACGTAATGGGGGGGTGTTATCTCTTTTGTCGAAAATCAGCCGTTTTTGCTCGAACATTAAATGCCTCCAAATGGTATTTAATTAACTTCCCCGGGTGAAGAAACCCTTTTTGAGAACTCAGAGTGAGTAAATTGGCCATTTTCATGCACTTTTAACCATTCCATAAATCTTGTGTTTTGGGCCCCTGGAAGCATGAAAATCACTTTAAACATGCTAATTTTAGCTCTAACACTGATGATCCACCTACAAATGTGAACTGACGTTCAAAAATAAAACATTTGAAAACGGACCATTTTCCACATTTCTGAAGCATGACGTAATGGGGGGGTGTTATCTCTTTTGTCGAAAATCAGCCGTTTTTGCTCGAACATTAAATGCCTCTAAATGGTATTTATTTCACTTCCCGGGCCCCTGGAAGCATGAAAATCACTTTAAACATGCTAATTTTAGCTCTAACACTGATGATCCACCTACAAATGTGAACTGACGTTCAAAAATAAAACATTTGAAAACGGACCATTTTCCACATTTCTGAAGCATGACGTAATGGGGGGGTGTTATCTCTTTTGTCGAAAATCAGCCGTTTTTGCTCGAACATTAAATGCCTCCAAATGGTATTTAATTAACTTCCCGAGCCCCTGGAAGCATGAAAATCACTTTAAACATGCTAATTTTAGCTCTAACACTGATGATCCACCTACAAATGTGAACTGACGTTCAAAAATAAAACATTTGAAAACGGACCATTTTCCACATTTCTGAAGCATGACGTAATGGGGGGTGTTATCTTTTTTGTCGAAAATCAGCCGTTTTTGCTCGAACATTAAATGCCTCCAAATGGTATTTAATTAACTTCCCGGGGTGAAGAAACCCTTTTTGAGAACTCAGAGTGAGTAAATTGGCCATTTTCATGCACTTTTAACCATTCCATAAATCTTGTGTTTTGGGCCCCTGGAAGCATGAAAATCACTTTAAACATGCTAATTTTAGCTCTAACACTGATGATCCACCTACAAATGTGAACTGACGTTCAAAAATAAAACATTTGAAAACGGACCATTTTCCACATTTCTGAAGCATGACGTAATGGGGGGGTGTTATCTCTTTTGTCGAAAATCAGCCGTTTTTGCTCGAACATTAAATGCCTCCAAATGGTTTTTATTTCACTTCCCGAGCCCCTGGAAGCATGAAAATCACTTTAAACATGCTAATTTTAGCTCTAACACTGATGATCCACCTACAAATGTGAACTGACGTTCAAAAATAAAACATTTGAAAACGGACCATTTTCCACATTTCTGAAGCATGACGTAATGGGGGGGTGTTATCTCTTTTGTCGAAAATCAGCCGTTTTTGCTCGAACATTAAATGCCTCCAAATGGTATTTATTTCACTTCCCGAGCCCCTGGAAGCATGAAAATCACTTTAAACATGCTAATTTTAGCTCTAACACTGATGATCCACCTACAAATGTGAACTGACGTTCAAAAATAAAACATTTGAAAACGGACCATTTTCCACATTTCTGAAGCATGACGTAATGGGGGGGTGTTATCTCTTTTGTCGAAAATCAGCCGTTTTTGCTCGAACATTAAATGCCTCCAAATGGTATTTAATTAACTTCCCGAGCCCCTGGAAGCATGAAAATCACTTTAAACATGCTAATTTTAGCTCTAACACTGATGATCCACCTACAAATGTGAACTGACGTTCAAAAATAAAACATTTGAAAACGGACCATTTTCCACATTTCTGAAGCATGACGTAATGGGGGGGTGTTATCTCTTTTGTCGAAAATCAGCCGTTTTTGCTCGAACATTAAATGCCTCCAAATGGTATTTAATTAACTTCCCGAGCCCCTGGAAGCATGAAAATCACTTTAAACATGCTAATTTTAGCTCTAACACTGATGATCCACCTACAAATGTGAACTGACGTTCAAAAATAAAACATTTGAAAACGGACCATTTTCCACATTTCTGAAGCATGACGTAATGGGGGGGTGTTATCTCTTTTGTCGAAAATCAGCCGTTTTTGCTCGAACATTAAATGCCTCCAAATGGTATTTAATTAACTTCCCGGGGTGAAGGAACCCTTTTTGAGAACTCAGAGTGAGTAAATTGGCCATTTTCATGCACTTTTAACCATTCCATAAATCTTGTGTTTTGGGCCCCTGGAAGCATGAAAATCACTTTAAACATGCTAATTTTAGCTCTAACACTGATGATCCACCTACAAATGTGAACTGACGTTCAAAAATAAAACATTTGAAAACGGACCATTTTCCACATTTCTGAAGCATGACGTAATGGGGGGGTGTTATCTCTTTTGTCGAAAATCAGCCGTTTTTGCTCGAACATTAAATGCCTCCAAATGGTATTTAATTAACTTCCCGAGCCCCTGGAAGCATGAAAATCACTTTAAACATGCTAATTTTAGCTCTAACACTGATGATCCACCTACAAATGTGAACTGACGTTCAAAAATAAAACATTTGAAAACGGACCATTTTCCACATTTCTGAAGCATGACGTAATGGGGGGGTGTTATCTCTTTTGTCGAAAATCAGCCGTTTTTGCTCGAACATTAAATGCCTCCAAATGGTATTTAATTAACTTCCCGGGGTGAAGAAACCCTTTTTGAGAACTCAGAGTGAGTAAATTGGCCATTTTCATGCACTTTTAACCATTCCATAAATCTTGTGTTTTGGGCCCCTGGAAGCATGAAAATCACTTTAAACATGCTAATTTTAGCTCTAACACTGATGATCCACCTACAAATGTGAACTGACGTTCAAAAATAAAACATTTGAAAACGGACCATTTTCCACATTTCTGAAGCATGACGTAATGGGGGGGTGTTATCTCTTTTGTCGAAAATCAGCCGTTTTTGCTCGAACATTAAATGCCTCTAAATGGTATTTATTTCACTTCCCGAGCCCCTGGAAGCATGAAAATCACTTTAAACATGCTAATTTTAGCTCTAACACTGATGATCCACCTACAAATGTGAACTGACGTTCAAAAATAAAACATTTGAAAACGGACCATTTTCCACATTTCTGAAGCATGACGTAATGGGGGGGTGTTATCTCTTTTGTCGAAAATCAGCCGTTTTTGCTCGAACATTAAATGCCTCCAAATGGTATTTAATTAACTTCCCGAGCCCCTGGAAGCATGAAAATCACTTTAAACATGCTAATTTTAGCTCTAACACTGATGATCCACCTACAAATGTGAACTGACGTTCAAAAATAAAACATTTGAAAACGGACCATTTTCCACATTTCTGAAGCATGACGTAATGGGGGGGTGTCATCTCTTTTGTCGAAAATCAGCCGTTTTTGCTCGAACATTAAATGCCTCCAAATGGTATTTATTTCACTTCCCGAGCCCCTGGAAGCATGAAAATCACTTTAAACATGCTAATTTTAGCTCTAACACTGATGATCCACCTACAAATGTGAACTGACGTTCAAAAATAAAACATTTGAAAACGGACCATTTTCCACATTTCTGAAGCATGACGTAATGGGGGGGTGTTATCTCTTTTGTCGAAAATCAGCCGTTTTTGCTCGAACATTAAATGCCTCCAAATGGTATTTAATTAACTTCCCGAGCCCCTGGAAGCATGAAAATCACTTTAAACATGCTAATTTTAGCTCTAACACTGATGATCCACCTACAAATGTGAACTGACGTTCAAAAATAAAACATTTGAAAACGGACCATTTTCCACATTTCTGAAGCATGACGTAATGGGGGGGTGTTATCTCTTTTGTCGAAAATCAGCCGTTTTTGCTCCAACATTAAATGCCTCCAAATGGTATTTAATTAACTTCCCGAGCCCCTGGAAGCATGAAAATCACTTTAAACATGCTAATTTTAGCTCTAACACTGATGATCCACCTACAAATGTGAACTGACGTTCAAAAATAAAACATTTGAAAACGGACCATTTTCCACATTTCTGAAGCATGACGTAATGGGGGGGTGTTATCTCTTTTGTCGAAAATCAGCCGTTTTTGCTCGAACATTAAATGCCTCCAAATGGTATTTATTTCACTTCCCGAGCCCCTGGAAGCATGAAAATCACTTTAAACATGCTAATTTTAGCTCTAACACTGATGATCCACCTACAAATGTGAACTGACGTTCAAAAATAAAACATTTGAAAACGGACCATTTTCCACATTTCTGAAGCATGACGTAATGGGGGGGTGTTATCTCTTTTGTCGAAAATCAGCCGTTTTTGCTCGAACATTAAATGCCTCCAAATGGTATTTAATTAACTTCCCGAGCCCCTGGAAGCATGAAAATCACTTTAAACATGCTAATTTTAGCTCTAACACTGATGATCCACCTACAAATGTGAACTGACGTTCAAAAATAAAACATTTGAAAACGGACCATTTTCCACATTTCTGAAGCATGAAGTAATGGGGGGGTGTTATCTCTTTTGTCGAAAATCAGCCGGTTTTGCTCGAACATTAAATGCCTCCAAATGGTATTTAATTAACTTCCCGGGGTGAAGAAACCCTTTTTGAGAACTCAGAGTGAGTAAATTGGCCATTTTCATGCACTTTTAACCATTCCATAAATCTTGTGTTTTGGGCCCCTGAAAGCATGAAAATCACTTTAAACATGCTAATTTTAGCTCTAACACTGATGATCCACCTACAAATGTGAACTGACGTTCAAAAATAAAACATTTGAAAACGGACCATTTTCCACATTTCTGAAGCATGACGTAATGGGGGGGTGTTATCTCTTTTGTCGAAAATCAGCCGTTTTTGCTCGAACATTAAATGCCTCCAAATGGTATTTAATTAACTTCCCGAGCCCCTGGAAGCATGAAAATCACTTTAAACATGCTAATTTTAGCTCTAACACTGATGATCCACCTACAAATGTGAACTGACGTTCAAAAATAAAACATTTGAAAACGGACCATTTTCCACATTTCTGAAGCATGACGTAATGGGGGGGTGTTATCTCTTTTGTCGAAAATCAGCCGTTTTTGCTCGAACATTAAATGCCTCCAAATGGTATTTAATTAACTTCCCGGGGTGAAGAAACCCTTTTTGAGAACTCAGAGTGAGTAAATTGGCCATTTTCATGCACTTTTAACCATTCCATAAATCTTGTGTTTTGGGCCCCTGGAAGCATGAAAATCACTTTAAACATGCTAATTTTAGCTCTAACACTGATGATCCACCTACAAATGTGAACTGACGTTCAACAATAAAACATTTGAAAACGGACCATTTTCCACATTTCTGAAGCATGACGTAATGGGGGGGTGTTATCTCTTTTGTCGAAAATCAGCCGTTTTTGCTCGAACATTAAATGCCTCTAAATGGTATTTATTTCACTTCCCGAGCCCCTGGAAGCATGAAAATCACTTTAAACATGCTAATTTTAGCTCTAACACTGATGATCCACCTACAAATGTGAACTGACGTTCAAAAATAAAACATTTGAAAACGGACCATTTTCCACATTTCTGAAGCATGACGTAATGGGGGGGTGTTATCTCTTTTGTCGAAAATCAGCCGTTTTTGCTCGAACATTAAATGCCTCCAAATGGTATTTAATTAACTTCCCGAGCCCCTGGAAGCATGAAAATCACTTTAAACATGCTAATTTTAGCTCTAACACTGATGATCCACCTACAAATGTGAACTGACGTTCAAAAATAAAACATTTGAAAACGGACCATTTTCCACATTTCTGAAGCATGACGTAATGGGGGGGTGTTATCTCTTTTGTCGAAAATCAGCCGTTTTTGCTCGAACATTAAATGCCTCCAAATGGTATTTATTTCACTTCCCGAGCCCCTGGAAGCATGAAAATCACTTTAAACATGCTAATTTTAGCTCTAACACTGATGATCCACCTACAAATGTGAACTGACGTTCAAAAATAAAACATTTGAAAACGGACCATTTTCCACATTTCTGAAGCATGACGTAATGGGGGGGTGTTATCTCTTTTGTCGAAAATCAGCCGTTTTTGCTCGAACATTAAATGCCTCCAAATGGTATTTAATTAACTTCCCGAGCCCCTGGAAGCATGAAAATCACTTTAAACATGCTAATTTTAGCTCTAACACTGATGATCCACCTACAAATGTGAACTGACGTTCAAAAATAAAACATTTGAAAACGGACCATTTTCCACATTTCTGAAGCATGACGTAATGGGGGGGTGTTATCTCTTTTGTCGAAAATCAGCCGTTTTTGCTCGAACATTAAATGCCTCCAAATGGTATTTAATTAACTTCCCGAGCCCATGGAAGCATGAAAATCACTTTAAACATGCTAATTTTAGCTCTAACACTGATGATCCACCTACAAATGTGAACTGACGTTCAAAAATAAAACATTTGAAAACGGACCATTTTCCACATTTCTGAAGCATGACGTAATGGGGGGGTGTTATCTCTTTTGTCGAAAATCAGCCGTTTTTGCTCGAACATTAAATGCCTCCAAATGGTATTTAATTAACTTCCCGGGGTGAAGAAACCCTTTTTGAGAACTCAGAGTGAGTAAATTGGCCATTTTCATGCACTTTTAACCATTCCATAAATCTTGTGTTTTGGGCCCCTGGAAGCATGAAAATCACTTTAAACATGCTAATTTTAGCTCTAACACTGATGATCCACCTACAAATGTGAACTGACGTTCAAAAATAAAACATTTGAAAACGGACCATTTTCCACATTTCTGAAGCATGACGTAATGGGGGGGTGTTATCTCTTTTGTCGAAAATCAGCCGTTTTTGCTCGAACATTAAATGCCTCCAAATGGTATTTAATTAACTTCCCGAGCCCCTGGAAGCATGAAAATCACTTTAAACATGCTAATTTTAGCTCTAACACTGATGATCCACCTACAAATGTGAACTGACGTTCAAAAATAAAACATTTGAAAACGGACCATTTTCCACATTTCTGAAGCATGACGTAATGGGGGGGTGTTATCTCTTTTGTCGAAAATCAGCCGTTTTTGCTCGAACATTAAATGCCTCCAAATGGTATTTAATTAACTTCCCGGGGTGAAGAAACCCTTTTTGAGAACTCAGAGTGAGTAAATTGGCCATTTTCATGCACTTTTAACCATTCCATAAATCTTGTGTTTTGGGCCCCTGGAAGCATGAAAATCACTTTAAACATGCTAATTTTAGCTCTAACACTGATGATCCACCTACAAATGTGAACTGACGTTCAAAAATAAAACATTTGAAAACGGACCATTTTCCACATTTCTGAAGCATGACGTAATGGGGGGGTGTTATCTCTTTTGTCGAAAATCAGCCGTTTTTGCTCGAACATAAAATGCCTCTAAATGGTATTTATTTCACTTCCCGAGCCCCTGGAAGCATGAAAATCACTTTAAACATGCTAATTTTAGCTCTAACACTGATGATCCACCTACAAATGTGAACTGACGTTCAAAAATAAAACATTTGAAAACGACCATTTTCCACATTTCTGAAGCATGACGTAATGGGGGGGTGTTATCTCTTTTGTCGAAAATCAGCCGTTTTTGCTCGAACATTAAATGCCTCCAAATGGTATTTAATTAACTTCCCGAGCCCCTGGAAGCATGAAAATCACTTTAAACATGCTAATTTTAGCTCTAACACTGATGATCCACCTACAAATGTGAACTGACGTTCAAAAATAAAACATTTGAAAACGGACCATTTTCCACATTTCTGAAGCATGACGTAATGGGGGGGTGTTATCTCTTTTGTCGAAAATCAGCCGTTTTTGCTCGAACATTAAATGCCTCCAAATGGTATTTATTTCACTTCCCGAGCCCCTGGAAGCATGAAAATCACTTTAAACATGCTAATTTTAGCTCTAACACTGATGATCCACCTACAAATGTGAACTGACGTTCAAAAATAAAACATTTGAAAACGGACCATTTTCCACATTTCTGAAGCATGACGTAATGGGGGGGTGTTATCTCTTTTGTCGAAAATCAGCCGTTTTTGCTCGAACATTAAATGCCTCCAAATGGTATTTAATTAACTTCCCGAGCCCCTGGAAGCATGAAAATCACTTTAAACATGCTAATTTTAGCTCTAACACTGATGATCCACCTACAAATGTGAACTGACGTTCAAAAATAAAACATTTGAAAACGGACCATTTTCCACATTTCTGAAGCATGACGTAATGGGGGGGTGTTATCTCTTTTGTCGAAAATCAGCCGTTTTTGCTCGAACATTAAATGCCTCCAAATGGTATTTAATTAACTTCCCGAGCCCCTGGAAGCATGAACATCACTTTAAACATGCTAATTTTAGCTCTAACACTGATGATCCACCTACAAATGTGAACTGACGTTCAAAAATAAAACATTTGAAAACGGACCATTTTCCACATTTCTGAAGCATGACGTAATGGGGGGGTGTTATCTCTTTTGTCGAAAATCAGCCGTTTTTGCTCGAACATTAAATGCCTCCAAATGGTATTTAATTAACTTCCCGAGCCCCTGGAAGCATGAAAATCACTTTAAACATGCTAATTTTAGCTCTAACACTGATGATCCACCTACAAATGTGAACTGACGTTCAAAAATAAAACATTTGAAAACGGACCATTTTCCACATTTCTGAAGCATGACGTAATGGGGGGGTGTTATCTCTTTTGTCGAAAATCAGCCGTTTTTGCTCGAACATTAAATGTCTCCAAATGGTATTTATTTCACTTCCCGAGCCCCTGGAAGCATGAAAATCACTTTAAACATGCTAATTTTAGCTCTAACACTGATGATCCACCTACAAATGTGAACTGACGTTCAAAAATAAAACATTTGAAAATGGACCATTTTCCACATTTCTGAAGCATGACGTAATGGGGGGGTGTTATCTCTTTTGTCGAAAATCAGCCGTTTTTGCTCGAACATTAAATGCCTCCAAATGGTATTTAATTAACTTCCCGAGCCCCTGGAAGCATGAAAATCACTTTAAACATGCTAATTTTAGCTCTAACACTGATGATCCACCTACAAATGTGAACTGACGTTCAAAAATAAAACATTTGAAAACGGACCATTTTCCACATTTCTGAAGCATGACGTAATGGGGGGGGGTGTTATCTCTTTTGTCAAAAATCAGCCGTTTTTGCTCGAACATTAAATGCCTCCAAATGGTATTTAATTAACTTCCCGAGCCCCTGGAAGCATGAAAATCACTTTAAACATGCTAATTTTAGCTCTAACACTGATGATCCACCTACAAATGTGAACTGACGTTCAAAAATAAAACATTTGAAAACGGACCATTTTCCACATTTCTGAAGCATGACGTAATGGGGGGGTGTTATCTCTTTTGTCGAAAATCAGCCGTTTTTGCTCCAACATTAAATGCCTCCAAATGGTATTTATTTCACTTCCCGGGTTGAAGAAACCCTTTTTGAGAACTCAGAGTGAGTAAATTGGCCATTTTCATGCACTTTTAACCATTCCATAAATCTTGTGTTTTGGGCCCCTGGAAGCATGAAAATCCCTTTAAACATGCTAATTTTAGCTCTAACACTGATGATCCACCTACAAATGTGAACTGACGTTCAAAAATAAAACATTTGAAAACGGACCATTTTC
Organism: Lissotriton vulgaris; assembly: GCF_964263255.1. Taxonomy (NCBI): domain Eukaryota; kingdom Metazoa; phylum Chordata; class Amphibia; order Caudata; family Salamandridae; genus Lissotriton; species Lissotriton vulgaris. The sequence goes on from NW_028242603.1 coordinate 185,991, forward strand.
CACATTTCTGAAGCATGACGTAATGGGGGGGTGTTATCTCTTTTGTCGAAAATCAGCCGTTTTTGCTCGAACATTAAATGCCTCCAAATGGTATTTAATTAACTTCCCGAGCCCCTGGAAGCATGAAAATCACTTTAAACATGCTAATTTTAGCTCTAACACTGATGATCCACCTACAAATGTGAACTGACGTTCAAAAATAAAACATTTGAAAACGGACCATTTTCCACATTTCTGAAGCATGACGTAATGGGGGGGTGTTATCTCTTTTGTCGAAAATCAGCCGTTTTTGCTCGAACATTAAATGCCTCCAAATGGTATTTAATTAACTTCCCCGGGTGAAGAAACCCTTTTTGAGAACTCAGAGTGAGTAAATTGGCCATTTTCATGCACTTTTAACCATTCCATAAATCTTGTGTTTTGGGCCCCTGGAAGCATGAAAATCACTTTAAACATGCTAATTTTAGCTCTAACACTGATGATCCACCTACAAATGTGAACTGACGTTCAAAAATAAAACATTTGAAAACGGACCATTTTCCACATTTCTGAAGCATGACGTAATGGGGGGGTGTTATCTCTTTTGTCGAAAATCAGCCGTTTTTGCTCGAACATTAAATGCCTCTAAATGGTATTTATTTCACTTCCCGAGCCCCTGGAAGCATGAAAATCACTTTAAACATGCTAATTTTAGCTCTAACACTGATGATCCACCTACAAATGTGAACTGACGTTCAAAAATAAAACATTTGAAAACGGACCATTTTCCACATTTCTGAAGCATGACGTAATGGGGGGGTGTTATCTCTTTTGTCGAAAATCAGCCGTTTTTGCTCGAACATTAAATGCCTCCAAATGGTATTTAATTAACTTCCCGAGCCCCTGGAAGCATGAAAATCACTTTAAACATGCTAATTTTAGCTCTAACACTGATGATCCACCTACAAATGTGAACTGACGTTCAAAAATAAAACATTTGAAAACGGACCATTTTCCACATTTCTGAAGCATGACGTAATGGGGGGTGTTATCTTTTTTGTCGAAAATCAGCCGTTTTTGCTCGAACATTAAATGCCTCCAAATGGTATTTAATTAACTTCCCGGGGTGAAGAAACCCTTTTTGAGAACTCAGAGTGAGTAAATTGGCCATTTTCATGCACTTTTAACCATTCCATAAATCTTGTGTTTTGGGCCCCTGGAAGCATGAAAATCACTTTAAACATGCTAATTTTAGCTCTAACACTGATGATCCACCTACAAATGTGAACTGACGTTCAAAAATAAAACATTTGAAAACGGACCATTTTCCACATTTCTGAAGCATGACGTAATGGGGGGGTGTTATCTCTTTTGTCGAAAATCAGCCGTTTTTGCTCGAACATTAAATGCCTCCAAATGGTTTTTATTTCACTTCCCGAGCCCCTGGAAGCATGAAAATCACTTTAAACATGCTAATTTTAGCTCTAACACTGATGATCCACCTACAAATGTGAACTGACGTTCAAAAATAAAACATTTGAAAACGGACCATTTTCCACATTTCTGAAGCATGACGTAATGGGGGGGTGTTATCTCTTTTGTCGAAAATCAGCCGTTTTTGCTCGAACATTAAATGCCTCCAAATGGTATTTATTTCACTTCCCGAGCCCCTGGAAGCATGAAAATCACTTTAAACATGCTAATTTTAGCTCTAACACTGATGATCCACCTACAAATGTGAACTGACGTTCAAAAATAAAACATTTGAAAACGGACCATTTTCCACATTTCTGAAGCATGACGTAATGGGGGGGTGTTATCTCTTTTGTCGAAAATCAGCCGTTTTTGCTCGAACATTAAATGCCTCCAAATGGTATTTAATTAACTTCCCGAGCCCCTGGAAGCATGAAAATCACTTTAAACATGCTAATTTTAGCTCTAACACTGATGATCCACCTACAAATGTGAACTGACGTTCAAAAATAAAACATTTGAAAACGGACCATTTTCCACATTTCTGAAGCATGACGTAATGGGGGGGTGTTATCTCTTTTGTCGAAAATCAGCCGTTTTTGCTCGAACATTAAATGCCTCCAAATGGTATTTAATTAACTTCCCGAGCCCCTGGAAGCATGAAAATCACTTTAAACATGCTAATTTTAGCTCTAACACTGATGATCCACCTACAAATGTGAACTGACGTTCAAAAATAAAACATTTGAAAACGGACCATTTTCCACATTTCTGAAGCATGACGTAATGGGGGGGTGTTATCTCTTTTGTCGAAAATCAGCCGTTTTTGCTCGAACATTAAATGCCTCCAAATGGTATTTAATTAACTTCCCGGGGTGAAGGAACCCTTTTTGAGAACTCAGAGTGAGTAAATTGGCCATTTTCATGCACTTTTAACCATTCCATAAATCTTGTGTTTTGGGCCCCTGGAAGCATGAAAATCACTTTAAACATGCTAATTTTAGCTCTAACACTGATGATCCACCTACAAATGTGAACTGACGTTCAAAAATAAAACATTTGAAAACGGACCATTTTCCACATTTCTGAAGCATGACGTAATGGGGGGGTGTTATCTCTTTTGTCGAAAATCAGCCGTTTTTGCTCGAACATTAAATGCCTCCAAATGGTATTTAATTAACTTCCCGAGCCCCTGGAAGCATGAAAATCACTTTAAACATGCTAATTTTAGCTCTAACACTGATGATCCACCTACAAATGTGAACTGACGTTCAAAAATAAAACATTTGAAAACGGACCATTTTCCACATTTCTGAAGCATGACGTAATGGGGGGGTGTTATCTCTTTTGTCGAAAATCAGCCGTTTTTGCTCGAACATTAAATGCCTCCAAATGGTATTTAATTAACTTCCCGGGGTGAAGAAACCCTTTTTGAGAACTCAGAGTGAGTAAATTGGCCATTTTCATGCACTTTTAACCATTCCATAAATCTTGTGTTTTGGGCCCCTGGAAGCATGAAAATCACTTTAAACATGCTAATTTTAGCTCTAACACTGATGATCCACCTACAAATGTGAACTGACGTTCAAAAATAAAACATTTGAAAACGGACCATTTTCCACATTTCTGAAGCATGACGTAATGGGGGGGTGTTATCTCTTTTGTCGAAAATCAGCCATTTTTGCTCGAACATTAAATGCCTCTAAATGGTATTTATTTCACTTCCCGAGCCCCTGGAAGCATGAAAATCACTTTAAACATGCTAATTTTAGCTCTAACACTGATGATCCACCTACAAATGTGAACTGACGTTCAAAAATAAAACATTTGAAAACGGACCATTTTCCACATTTCTGAAGCATGACGTAATGGGGGGGTGTTATCTCTTTTGTCGAAAATCAGCCGTTTTTGCTCGAACATTAAATGCCTCCAAATGGTATTTAATTAACTTCCCGAGCCCCTGGAAGCATGAAAATCACTTTAAACATGCTAATTTTAGCTCTAACACTGATGATCCACCTACAAATGTGAACTGACGTTCAAAAATAAAACATTTGAAAACGGACCATTTTCCACATTTCTGAAGCATGACGTAATGGGGGGGTGTTATCTCTTTTGTCGAAAATCAGCCGTTTTTGCTCGAACATTAAATGCCTCCAAATGGTATTTATTTCACTTCCCGAGCCCCTGGAAGCATGAAAATCACTTTAAACATGCTAATTTTAGCTCTAACACTGATGATCCACCTACAAATGTGAACTGACGTTCAAAAATAAAACATTTGAAAACGGACCATTTTCCACATTTCTGAAGCATGACGTAATGGGGGGGTGTTATCTCTTTTGTCGAAAATCAGCCGTTTTTGCTCGAACATTAAATGCCTCCAAATGGTATTTAATTAACTTCCCGAGCCCCTGGAAGCATGAAAATCACTTTAAACATGCTAATTTTAGCTCTAACACTGATGATCCACCTACAAATGTGAACTGACGTTCAAAAATAAAACATTTGAAAACGGACCATTTTCCACATTTCTGAAGCATGACGTAATGGGGGGGGTGTTATCTCTTTTTGTCGAAAATCAGCCGTTTTTGCTCGAACATTAAATGCCTCCAAATGGTATTTAATTAACTTCCCGAGCCCCTGGAAGCATGAAAATCACTTTAAACATGCTAATTTTAGCTCTAACACTGATGATCCACCTACAAATGTGAACTGACGTTCAAAAATAAAACATTTGAAAACGGACCATTTTCCACATTTCTGAAGCATGACGTAAAGGGGGGGTATTATCTCTTTTGTCGAAAATCAGCCGTTTTTGCTCAAACATTAAATGCCTCCAAATGGTATTTAATTAACTTCCCGGGGTGAAGAAACCCTTTTTGAGAACTCAGAGTGAGTAAATTGGCCATTTTCATGCACTTTTAACCATTCCATAAATCTTGTGTTTTGGGCCCCTGGAAGCATGAAAATCACTTTAAACATGCTAATTTTAGCTCTAACACTGATGATCCACCTACAAATGTGAACTGACGTTCAAAAATAAAACATTTGAAAACGGACCATTTTCCACATTTCTGAAGCATGACGTAATGGGGGGGTGTTATCTCTTTTGTCGAAAATCAGCCGTTTTTGCTCGAACATTAAATGCCTCCAAATGGTATTTAATTAACTTCCCGAGCCCCTGGAAGCATGAAAATCACTTTAAACATGCTAATTTTAGCTCTAACACTGATGATCCACCTACAAATGTGAACTTACGTTCAAAAATAAAACATTTGAAAACGGACCATTTTCCACATTTCTGAAGCAGACGTAATGGGGGGGTGTTATCTCTTTTGTCGAAAATCAGCCTTTTTTGCTCGAACATTAAATGCCTCCAAATGGTATTTAATTAACTTCCCGGGGTGAAGAAACCCTTTTTGAGAACTCAGAGTGAGTAAATTGGCCATTTTCATGCACTTTTAACCATTCCATAAATCTTGTGTTTTGGGCCCCTGGAAGCATGAAAATCACTTTAAACATGCTAATTTTAGCTCTAACACTGATGATCCACCTACAAATGTGAACTGACGTTCAAAAATAAACATTTGAAAACGGACCATTTTCCACATTTCTGAAGCATGACGTAATGGGGGGGTGTTATCTCTTTTGTCGAAAATCAGCCGTTTTTGCTTGAACATTAAATGCCTCCAAATGGTATTTATTTCACTTCCCGAGCCCCTGGAAGCATGAAAATCACTTTAAACATGCTAATTTTAGCTCTAACACTGATGATCCACCTACAAATGTGAACTGACGTTCAAAAATAAAACATTTGAAAACGGACCATTTTCCACATTTCTGAAGCATGACGTAATGGGGGGGTGTTATCTCTTTTGTCGAAAATCAGCCGTTTTTGCTCGAACATTAAATGCCTCCAAATGGTATTTAATTAACTTCCCGGGGTGAAGAAACTCTTTTTGAGAACTCAGAGTGAGTAAATTGGCCATTTTCATGCACTTTTAACCATTCCATTAATCTTGTGTTTTGGGCCCCTGGAAGCATGAAAATCACTTTAAACATGCTAATTTTAGCTCTAACACTGATGATCCACCTACAAATGTGAACTGACGTTCAAAAATAAAACATTTGAAAACGGACCATTTTCCACATTTCTGAAGCATGACGTAATGGGGGGGTGTTATCTCTTTTGTCGAAAATCAGCCGTTTTTGCTCGAACATTAAATGCCTCCAAATGGTATTTAATTAACTTCCCGGGGTGAAGAAACCCTTTTTGAGAACTCAGAGTGAGTAAATTGGCCATTTTCATGCACTTTTAACCATTCCATAAATCTTGTGTTTTGGGCCCCTGGAAGCATGAAAATCACTTTAAACATGCTAATTTTAGCTCTAACACTGATGATCCACCTACAAATGTGAACTGACGTTCAAAAATAAAACATTTGAAAACAGACCATTTTCCACATTTCTGAAGCATGACGTAATGGGGGGGTGTTATCTCTTTTGTCGAAAATCAGCCGTTTTTGCTCGAACATTAAATGCCTCCAAATGGTATTTATTTCACTTCCCGAGCCCCTGGAAGCATGAAAATCACTTTAAACATGCTAATTTTAGCTCTAACACTGATGATCCACCTACAAATGTGAACTGACGTTCAAAAATAAAACATTTGAAAACGGACCATTTTCCACATTTCTGAAGCATGACGTAATGGGGGGGTGTTATCTCTTTTGTCGAAAATCAGCCGTTTTTGCTCGAACATTAAATGCCTCCAAATGGTATTTAATTAACTTCCCGAGCCCCTGGAAGCATGAAAATCACTTTAAACATGCTAATTTTAGCTCTAACACTGATGATCCACCTACAAATGTGAACTGACGTTCAAAAATAAAACATTTGAAAACGGACCATTTTCCACATTTCTGAAGCATGACGTAATGGGGGGGTGTTATCTCTTTTGTCGAAAATCAGCCGTTTTTGCTCGAACATTAAATGCCTCCAAATGGTATTTATTTCACTTCCCGAGCCCCTGGAAGCATGAAAATCACTTTAAACATGCTAATTTTAGCTCTAACACTGATGATCCACCTACAAATGTGAACTGACGTTCAAAAATAAAACATTTGAAAACGGACCATTTTCCACATTTCTGAAGCATGACGTAATGGGGGGGTGTTATCTCTTTTGTCGAAAATCAGCCGTTTTTGCTCGAACATTAAATGCCTCCAAATGGTATTTAATTAACTTCCCGGGGTGAAGAAACCCTTTTTGAGAACTCAGAGTGAGTAAATTGGCCATTTTCATGCACTTTTAACCATTCCATAAATCTTGTGTTTTGGGCCCCTGGAAGCATGAAAATCACTTTAAACATGCTAATTTTAGCTCTAACACTGATGATCCACCTACAAATGTGAACTGACGTTCAAAAATAAAACATTTGAAAACGGACCATTTTCCACATTTCTGAAGCATGACGTAATGGGGGGGTGTTATCTCTTTTGTCGAAAATCAGCCGTTTTTGCTCGAACATTAAATGCCTCCAAATGGTATTTAATTAACTTCCCGAGCCCCTGGAAGCATGAAAATCACTTTAAACATGCTAATTTTAGCTCTAACACTGATGATCCACCTACAAATGTGAACTTACGTTCATAATAAAACATTTGAAAACGGACCATTTTCCACATTTCTGAAGCATGACGTAATGGGGGGGTGTTATCTCTTTTGTCGAAAATCAGCAGTTTTTGCTCGAACATTAAATGCCTCCAAATGGTATTTAATTAACTTCCCGGGGTGAAGAAACCCTTTTTGAGAACTCAGAGTGAGTAAATTGGCCATTTTCATGCACTTTTAACCATTCCATAAATCTTGTGTTTTGGGCCCCTGGAAGCATGAAAATCACTTTAAACATGCTAATTTTAGCTCTAACACTGATGATCCACCTACAAATGTGAACTGACGTTCAAAAATAAAACATTTGAAAACGGACCATTTTCCACATTTCTGAAGCATGACGTAATGGGGGGGTGTTATCTCTTTTGTCGAAAATCAGCCGTTTTTGCTCGAACATTAAATGCCTCCAAATGGTATTTAATTAACTTCCCGAGCCCCTGGAAGCATGAAAATCACTTTAAACATGCTAATTTTAGCTCTAACACTGATGATCCACCTACAAATGTGAACTGACGTTCAAAAATAAAACATTTGAAAACGGACCATTTTCCACATTTCTGAAGCATGACGTAATGGGGGGTGTTATCTCTTTTGTCGAAAATCAGCCGTTTTTGCTCGAACATTAAATGCCTCCAAATGGTATTTAATTAACTTCCCGGGGTGAAGAAACCCTTTTTGAGAACTCAGAGTGAGTAAATTGGCCATTTTCATGCACTTTTAACCATTCCATAAATCTTGTGTTTTGGGCCCCTGGAAGCATGAAAATCACTTTAAACATGCTAATTTTAGCTCTAACACTGATGATCCACCTACAAATGTGAACTGACGTTCAAAAATAAACATTTGAAAACGGACCATTTTCCACATTTCTGAAGCATGACGTAATGGGGGGGTGTTATCTCTTTTGTCGAAAATCAGCCGTTTTTGCTTGAACATTAAATGCCTCCAAATGGTATTTATTTCACTTCCCGAGCCCCTGGAAGCATGAAAATCACTTTAAACATGCTAATTTTAGCTCTAACACTGATGATCCACCTACAAATGTGAACTGACGTTCAAAAATAAAACATTTGAAAACGGACCATTTTCCACATTTCTGAAGCATGACGTAATGGGGGGGTGTTATCTCTTTTGTCGAAAATCAGCCGTTTTTGCTCGAACATTAAATGCCTCCAAATGGTATTTAATTAACTTCCCGGGGTGAAGAAACCCTTTTTGAGAACTCAGAGTGAGTAAATTGGCCATTTTCATGCACTTTTAACCATTCCATAAATCTTGTGTTTTGGGCCCCTGGAAGCATGAAAATCACTTTAAACATGCTAATTTTAGCTCTAACACTGATGATCCACCTACAAATGTGAACTGACGTTCAAAAATAAAACATTTGAAAACGGACCATTTTCCACATTTCTGAAGCATGACGTAATGGGGGGGTGTTATCTCTTTTGTCGAAAATCAGCCGTTTTTGCTCGAACATTAAATGCCTCCAAATGGTATTTATTTCACTTCCCGAGCCCCTGGAAGCATGAAAATCACTTTAAACATGCTAATTTTAGCTCTAACACTGATGATCCACCTACAAATGTGAACTGACGTTCAAAAATAAAACATTTGAAAACGGACCATTTTCCACATTTCTGAAGCATGACGTAATGGGGGGGTGTTATCTCTTTTGTCGAAAATCAGCCGTTTTTGCTCGAACATTAAATGCCTCCAAATGGTATTTAATTAACTTCCCGAGCCCCTGGAAGCATGAAAATCACTTTAAACATGCTAATTTTAGCTCTAACACTGATGATCCACCTACAAATGTGAACTGACGTTCAAAAATAAAACATTTGAAAACGGACCATTTTCCACATTTCTGAAGCATGACGTAATGGGGGGGTGTTATCTCTTTTGTCGAAAATCAGCCGTTTTTGCTCGAACATTAAATGCCTCCAAATGGTATTTAATTAACTTCCCGAGCCCCTGGAAGCATGAAAATCACTTTAAACATGCTAATTTTAGCTCTAACACTTATGATCCACCTACAAATGTGAACTGACGTTCAAAAATAAAACATTTGAAAACGGACCATTTTCCACATTTCTGAAGCATGACGTAATGGGGGGGTGTTATCTCTTTTGTCGAAAATCAGCCGTTTTTGCTCGAACATTAAATGCCTCCAAATGGTATTTAATTAACTTCCCGAGCCCCTGGAAGCATGAAAATCACTTTAAACATGCTAATTTTAGCTCTAACACTGATGAACCACCTACAAATGTGAACTGACGTTCAAAAATAAAACATTTGAAAACGGACCATTTTCCACATTTCTGAAGCATGACGTAATGGGGGGGTGTTATCTCTTTTGTCGAAAATCAGCCGTTTTTGCTCGAACATTAAATGCCTCCAAATGGTATTTAATTAACTTCCCGGGGTGAAGAAACCCTTTTTGAGAACTCAGAGTGAGTAAATTGGCCATTTTCATGCACTTTTAACCATTCGATAAATCTTGTGTTTTGGGCCCCTGGAAGCATGAAAATCACTTTAAACATGCTAATTTTAGCTCTAACACTGATGATCCACCTACAAATGTGAACTGACGTTCAAAAATAAAACATTTGAAAACGGACCATTTTCCACATTTCTGAAGCATGACGTAATGGGGGGGTGTTATCTCTTTTGTCGAAAATCAGCCGTTTTTGCTCGAACATTAAATGCCTCCAAATGGTATTTAATTAACTTCCCGAGCCCCTGGAAGCATGAAAATCACTTTAAACATGCTAATTTTAGCTCTAACACTGATGATCCACCTACAAATGTGAACTTACGTTCATAATAAAACATTTGAAAACGGACCATTTTCCACATTTCTGAAGCATGACGTAATGGGGGGGTGTTATCTCTTTTGTCGAAAATCAGCCGTTTTTGCTCGAACATTAAATGCCTCCAAATGGTATTTAATTAACTTCCCGGGGTGAAGAAACCCTTTTTGAGAACTCAGAGTGAGTAAATTGGCCATTTTCATGCACTTTTAACCATTCCATAAATCTTGTGTTTTGGGCCCCTGGAAGCATGAAAATCACTTTAAACATGCTAATTTTAGCTCTAACACTGATGATCCACCTACAAATGTGAACTGACATTCAAAAATAAACATTTGAAAACGGACCATTTTCCACATTTCTGAAGCATGACGTAATGGGGGGGTGTTATCTCTTTTGTCGAAAATCAGCCGTTTTTGCTCGAACATTAAATGCCTCCAAATGGTATTTATTTCACTTCCCGAGCCCCTGGAAGCATGAAAATCACTTTAAACATGCTAATTTTAGCTCTAACACTGATGATCCACCTACAAATGTGAACTGACGTTCAAAAATAAAACATTTGAAAACGGACCATTTTCCACATTTCTGAAGCATGACGTAATGGGGGGGTGTTATCTCTTTTGTCGAAAATCAGCCGTTTTTGCTCGAACATTAAATGCCTCCAAATGGTATTTAATTAACTTCCCGGGGTGAAGAAACTCTTTTTGAGAACTCAGAGTGAGTAAATTGGCCATTTTCAAGCACTTTTAACCATTCCATTAATCTTGTGTTTTGGGCCCCTGGAAGCATGAAAATCACTTTAAACATGCTAATTTTAGCTCTAACACTGATGATCCACCTACAAATGTGAACTGACGTTCAAAAATAAAACATTTGAAAACGGACCATTTTCCACATTTCTGAAGCATGACGTAATGGGGGGGTGTTATCTCTTTTGTCGAAAATCAGCCGTTTTTGCTCGAACATTAAATGCCTCCAAATGGTATTTAATTAACTTCCCGGGGTGAAGAAACCCTTTTTGAGAACTCAGAGTGAGTAAATTGGCCATTTTCATGCACTTTTAACCATTCCATAAATCTTGTGTTTTGGGCCCCTGGAAGCATGAAAATCACTTTAAACATGCTAATTTTAGCTCTAACACTGATGATCCACCTACAAATGTGAACTGACGTTCAAAAATAAAACATTTGAAAACGGACCATTTTCCACATTTCTGAAGCATGACGTAATGGGGGGGTGTTATCTCTTTTGTCGAAAATCAGCCGTTTTTGCTCGAACATTAAATCCCTCCAAATGGTATTTAATTAACTTCCTGAGCCCCTGGAAGCATGAAAATCACTTTAAACATGCTAATTTTAGCTCTAACACTGATGATCCACCTACAAATGTGAACTTACGTTCATAATAAAACATTTGAAAATCCTGACCATTTTCCACATTTCTGAAGCATGACGTAATGGGGGGGTGTTATCTCTTTTGTCGAAAATCAGCCGTTTTTGCTCGAACATTAAATGCCTCCAAATGGTATTTAATTAACTTCCCGGGGTGAAGAAACCCTTTTTGAGAACTCAGAGTGAGTAAATTGGCCATTTTCATGCACTTTTAACCATTCCATAAATCTTGTGTTTTGGGCCCCTGGAAGCATGAAAATCACTTTAAACATGCTAATTTTAGCTCTAACACTGATGATCCACCTACAAATGTGAACTGACATTCAAAAATAAACATTTGAAAACGGACCATTTTCCACATTTCTGAAGCATGACGTAATGGGGGGGTGTTATCTCTTTTGTCGAAAATCAGCCGTTTTTGCTCGAACATTAAATGCCTCCAAATGGTATTTATTTCACTTCCCGAGCCCCTGGAAGCATGAAAATCACTTTAAACATGCTAATTTTAGCTCTAACACTGATGATCCACCTACAAATGTGAACTGACGTTCAAAAATAAAACATTTGAAAACGGACCATTTTCCACATTTCTGAAGCATGACGTAATGGGGGGGTGTTATCTCTTTTGTCGAAAATCAGCCGTTTTTGCTCGAACATTAAATGCCTCCAAATGGTATTTAATTAACTTCCCGGGGTGAAGAAACTCTTTTTGAGAACTCAGAGTGAGTAAATTGGCCATTTTCATGCACTTTTAACCATTCCATTAATCTTGTGTTTTGGGCCCCTGGAAGCATGAAAATCACTTTAAACATGCTAATTTTAGCTCTAACACTGATGATCCACCTACAAATGTGAACTGACGTTCAAAAATAAAACATTTGAAAACGGACCATTTTCCACATTTCTGAAGCATGACGTAATGGGGGGGTGTTATCTCTTTTGTCGAAAATCAGCCGTTTTTGCTCGAACATTAAATGCCTCCAAATGGTATTTAATTAACTTCCCGGGGTGAAGAAACCCTTTTTGAGAACTCAGAGTGAGTAAATTGGCCATTTTCATGCACTTTTAACCATTCCATAAATCTTGTGTTTTGGGCCCCTGGAAGCATGAAAATCACTTTAAACATGCTAATTTTAGCTCTAACACTGATGATCCACCTACAAATGTGAACTGACGTTCAAAAATAAAACATTTGAAAACGGACCATTTTCCACATTTCTGAAGCATGACGTAATGGGGGGGTGTTATCTCTTTTGTCGAAAATCAGCCGTTTTTGCTCGAACATTAAATGCCTCCAAATGGTATTTATTTCACTTCCCGGGGTGAAGAAACCCTTTTTGAGAACTCAGAGTGAGTAAATTGGCCATTTTCATGCACTTTTAACCATTCCATTAATCTTGTGTTTTGGGCCCCTGGAAGCATGAAAATCACTTTAAACATGCTAATTTTAGCTCTAACACTGATGATCCACCTACAAATGTGAACTGACGTTCAAAAATAAAACATTTGAAAACGGACCATTTTCCACATTTCTGAAGCATGACGTAATGGGGGGGTGTTATCTCTTTTGTCGAAAATCAGCCGTTTTTGCTCGAACATTAAATGCCTCCAAATGGTATTTAATTAACTTCCCGGGGTGAAGAAACTCTTTTTGAGAACTCAGAGTGAGTAAATTGGCCATTTTCATGCACTTTTAACCATTCCATAAATCTTGTGTTTTGGGCCCCTGGAAGCATGAAAATCACTTTAAACATGCTAATTTTAGCTCTAACACTGATGATCCACCTACAAATGTGAACTGACGTTCAAAAATAAAACATTTGAAAACGGACCATTTTCCACATTTCTGAAGCATGACGTAATGGGGGGGTGTTATCTCTTTTGTCGAAAATCAGCCGTTTTTGCTTCGAACATTAAATGCCTCCAAATGGTATTTAATTAACTTCCCGGGGTGAAGAAACTCTTTTTGAGAACTCAGAGTGAGTAAATTGGCCATTTTCATGCACTTTTAACCATTCCATAAATCTTGTGTTTTGGGCCCCTGGAAGCATGAAAATCACTTTAAACATGCTAATTTTAGCTCTAACACTGATGATCCACCTACAAATGTGAACTGACGTTCAAAAATAAAACATTTGAAAACGGACCATTTTCCACATTTCTGAAGCATGACGTAATGGGGGGGTGTTATCTCTTTTGTCGAAAATCAGCCGTTTTTGCTCGAACATTAAATGCCTCCAAATGGTATTTATTTCACTTCCCGGGGTGAAGAAACCCTTTTTGAGAACTCAGAGTGAGTAAATTGGCCATTTTCATGCACTTTTAACCATTCCATTAATCTTGTGTTTTGGGCCCCTGGAAGCATGAAAATCACTTTAAACATGCTAATTTTAGCTCTAACACTGATGATCCACCTACAAATGTGAACTGACGTTCAAAAATAAAACATTTGAAAACGGACCATTTTCCACATTTCTGAAGCATGACGTAATGGGGGGGTATTATCTCTTTTGTCGAAAATCAGCCGTTTTTGCTCGAACATTAAATGCCTCCAAATGGTATTTAATTAACTTCCCGGGGTGAAGAAACCCTTTTTGAGAACTCAGAGTGAGTAAATTGGCCATTTTCATGCACTTTTAACCATTCCATAAATCTTGTGTTTTGGGCCCCTGGAAGCATGAAAATCACTTTAAACATGCTAATTTTAGCTCTAACACTGATGATCCACCTACAAATGTGAACTGACGTTCAAAAATAAAACATTTGAAAACGGACCATTTTTCACATTTCTGAAGCATGACGTAATGGGGGGGTGTTATCTCTTTTGTCGAAAATCAGCCGTTTTTGCTCGAACATTAAATGCCTCCAAATGGTATTTAATTAACTTCCCGAGCCCCTGGAAGCATGAAAATCACTTTAAACATGCTAATTTTAGCTCTAACACTGATGATCCACCTACAAATGTGAACTGACGTTCAAAAATAAAACATTTGAAAACGGACCATTTTCCACATTTCTGAAGCATGACGTAATGGGGGGGTGTTATCTCTTTTGTCGAAAATCAGCCGTTTTTGCTCGAACATTAAATGCCTCCAAATGGTATTTATTTCACTTCCCGAGCCCCTGGAAGCATGAAAATCACTTTAAACATGCTAATTTTAGCTCTAACACTGATGATCCACCTACAAATGTGAACTGACGTTCAAAAATAAAACATTTGAAAACGGACCATTTTCCACATTTCTGAAGCATGACGTAATGGGGGGGTGTTATCTCTTTTGTCGAAAATCAGCCGTTTTTGCTCGAACATTAAATGCCTCCAAATGGTATTTAATTAACTTCCCGGGGTGAAGAAACCCTTTTGAGAACTCAGAGTGAGTAAATTGGCCATTTTCATGCACTTTTAACCATTCCATAAATCTTGTGTTTTGGGCCCCTGGAAGCATGAAAATCACTTTAAACATGCTAATTTTAGCTCTAACACTGATGATCCACCTACAAATGTGAACTGACGTTCAAAAATAAAACATTTGAAAACGGACCATTTTCCACATTTCTGAAGCATGACGTAATGGGGGGGTGTTATCTCTTTTGTCGAAAATCAGCCGTTTTTGCTCGAACATTAAATGCCTCCAAATGGTATTTAATTAACTTCCCGAGCCCCTGGAAGCATGAAAATCACTTTAAACATGCTAATTTTAGCTCTAACACTGATGATCCACCTACAAATGTGAACTGACGTTCAAAAATAAAACATTTGAAAACGGACCATTTTCCACATTTCTGAAGCATGACGTAATGGGGGGGTGTTATCTCCTTTGTCGAAAATCAGCCGTTTTTGCTCGAACATTAAATTCCTCCAAATGGTATTTAATTAACTTCCCGGGGTGAAGAAACCCTTTTTGAGAACTCAGAGTGAGTAAATTGGCCATTTCCATGCACTTTTAACCATTCCATAAATCTTGTGTTTTGGGCCCCTGGAAGCATGAAAATCACTTTAAACATGCTAATTTTAGCTCTAACACTGATGATCCACCTACAAATGTGAACTGACGTTCAAAAATAAACATTTGAAAACGGACCATTTTCCACATTTCTGAAGCATGACGTAATGGGGGGGTGTTATCTCTTTTGTCGAAAATCAGCCGTTTTTGCTTGAACATTAAATGCCTCCAAATGGTATTTATTTCACTTCCCGAGCCCCTGGAAGCATGAAAATCACTTTAAACATGCTAATTTTAGCTCTAACACTGATGATCCACCTACAAATGTAAACTGACGTTCAAAAATAAAACATTTGAAAACGGACCATTTTCCACATTTCTGAAGCATGACGTAATGGGGGGGTGTTATCTCTTTTGTCGAAAATCAGCCGTTTTTGCTCGAACATTAAATGCCTCCAAATGGTATTTAATTAACTTCCCGGGGTGAAGAAACTCTTTTTGAGAACTCAGAGTGAGTAAATTGGCCATTTTCATGCACTTTTAACCATTCCATTAATCTTGTGTTTTGGGCCCCTGGAAGCATGAAAATCACTTTAAACATGCTAATTTTAGCTCTAACACTGATGATCCACCTACAAATGTGAACTGACGTTCAAAAATAAAACATTTGAAAACGGACCATTTTCCACATTTCTGAAGCATGACGTAATGGGGGGGTGTTATCTCTTTTGTCGAAAATCAGCCGTTTTTGCTCGAACATTAAATGCCTCCAAATGGTATTTAATTAACTTCCCGGGGTGAAGAAACCCTTTTTGAGAACTCAGAGTGAGTAAATTGGCCATTTTCATGCACTTTTAACCATTCCATAAATCTTGTGTTTTGGGCCCCTGGAAGCATGAAAATCACTTTAAACATGCTAATTTTAGCTCTA
Organism: Lissotriton vulgaris; assembly: GCF_964263255.1. NCBI lineage: Eukaryota > Metazoa > Chordata > Amphibia > Caudata > Salamandridae > Lissotriton > Lissotriton vulgaris. The sequence continues at coordinate 202,198 of NW_028242603.1, forward strand.
ACACTGATGATCCACCTACAAATGTGAACTGACGTTCAAAAATAAAACATTTGAAAACGGACCATTTTTCACATTTCTGAAGCATGACGTAATGGGGGGGTGTTATCTCTTTTGTCGAAAATCAGCCGTTTTTGCTCGAACATTAAATGCCTCCAAATGGTATTTAATTAACTTCCCGAGCCCCTGGAAGCATGAAAATCACTTTAAACATGCTAATTTTAGCTCTAACACTGATGATCCACCTACAAATGTGAACTGACGTTCAAAAATAAAACATTTGAAAACGGACCATTTTCCACATTTCTGAAGCATGACGTAATGGGGGGGTGTTATCTCTTTTGTCGAAAATCAGCCGTTTTTGCTCGAACATTAAATGCCTCCAAATGGTATTTATTTCACTTCCCGAGCCCCTGGAAGCATGAAAATCACTTTAAACATGCTAATTTTAGCTCTAACACTGATGATCCACCTACAAATGTGAACTGACGTTCAAAAATAAAACATTTGAAAACGGACCATTTTCCACATTTCTGAAGCATGACGTAATGGGGGGGTGTTATCTCTTTTGTCGAAAATCAGCCGTTTTTGCTCGAACATTAAATGCCTCCAAATGGTATTTAATTAACTTCCCGGGGTGAAGAAACCCTTTTTGAGAACTCAGAGTGAGTAAATTGGCCATTTTCATGCACTTTTAACCATTCCATAAATCTTGTGTTTTGGGCCCCTGGAAGCATGAAAATCACTTTAAACATGCTAATTTTAGCTCTAACACTGATGATCCACCTACAAATGTGAACTGACGTTCAAAAATAAAACATTTGAAAACGGACCATTTTCCACATTTCTGAAGCATGACGTAATGGGGGGGTGTTATCTCTTTTGTCGAAAATCAGCCGTTTTTGCTCGAACATTAAATGCCTCCAAATGGTATTTAATTAACTTCCCGAGCCCCTGGAAGCATGAAAATCACTTTAAACATGCTAATTTTAGCTCTAACACTGATGATCCACCTACAAATGTGAACTGACGTTCAAAAATAAAACATTTGAAAACGGACCATTTTCCACATTTCTGAAGCATGACGTAATGGGGGGGTGTTATCTCCTTTGTCGAAAATCAGCCGTTTTTGCTCGAACATTAAATTCCTCCAAATGGTATTTAATTAACTTCCCGGGGTGAAGAAACCCTTTTTGAGAACTCAGAGTGAGTAAATTGGCCATTTCCATGCACTTTTAACCATTCCATAAATCTTGTGTTTTGGGCCCCTGGAAGCATGAAAATCACTTTAAACATGCTAATTTTAGCTCTAACACTGATGATCCACCTACAAATGTGAACTGACGTTCAAAAATAAACATTTGAAAACGGACCATTTTCCACATTTCTGAAGCATGACGTAATGGGGGGGTGTTATCTCTTTTGTCGAAAATCAGCCGTTTTTGCTTGAACATTAAATGCCTCCAAATGGTATTTATTTCACTTCCCGAGCCCCTGGAAGCATGAAAATCACTTTAAACATGCTAATTTTAGCTCTAACACTGATGATCCACCTACAAATGTAAACTGACGTTCAAAAATAAAACATTTGAAAACGGACCATTTTCCACATTTCTGAAGCATGACGTAATGGGGGGGTGTTATCTCTTTTGTCGAAAATCAGCCGTTTTTGCTCGAACATTAAATGCCTCCAAATGGTATTTAATTAACTTCCCGGGGTGAAGAAACTCTTTTTGAGAACTCAGAGTGAGTAAATTGGCCATTTTCATGCACTTTTAACCATTCCATTAATCTTGTGTTTTGGGCCCCTGGAAGCATGAAAATCACTTTAAACATGCTAATTTTAGCTCTAACACTGATGATCCACCTACAAATGTGAACTGACGTTCAAAAATAAAACATTTGAAAACGGACCATTTTCCACATTTCTGAAGCATGACGTAATGGGGGGTGTTATCTCTTTTGTCGAAAATCAGCCGTTTTTGCTCGAACATTAAATGCCTCCAAATGGTATTTATTTCACTTCCCGAGCCCCTGGAAGCATGAAAATCACTTTAAACATGCTAATTTTAGCTCTAACACTGATGATCCACCTACAAATGTGAACTGACGTTCAAAAATAAAACATTTGAAAACGGACCATTTTCCACATTTCTGAAGCATGACGTAATGGGGGGGTGTTATCTCTTTTGTCGAAAATCAGCCGTTTTTGCTCGAACATTAAATGCCTCCAAATGGTATTTATTTCACTTCCCGAGCCCCTGGAAGCATGAAAATCACTTTAAACATGCTAATTTTAGCTCTAACACTGATGATCCACCTACAAATGTGAACTGACGTTCAAAAATAAAACATTTGAAAACGGACCATTTTCCACATTTCTGAAGCATGACGTAATGGGGGGGTGTTATCTCTTTTGTCGAAAATCAGCCGTTTTTGCTCGAACATTAAATGCCTCCAAATGGTATTTAATTAACTTCCCGAGCCCCTGGAAGCATGAAAATCACTTTAAACATGCTAATTTTAGCTCTAACACTGATGATCCACCTACAAATGTGAACTGACGTTCAAAAATAAAACATTTGAAAACGGACCATTTTCCACATTTCTGAAGCATGACGTAATGGGGGGGTGTTATCTCTTTTGTCGAAAATCAGCCGTTTTTGCTCGAACATTAAATGCCTCCAAATGGTATTTAATTAACTTCCCGAGCCCCTGGAAGCATGAAAATCACTTTAAACATGCTAATTTTAGCTCTAACACTTATGATCCACCTACAAATGTGAACTGACGTTCAAAAATAAAACATTTGAAAACGGACCATTTTCCACATTTCTGAAGCATGACGTAATGGGGGGGTGTTATCTCTTTTGTCGAAAATCAGCCGTTTTTGCTCGAACATTAAATGCCTCCAAATGGTATTTAATTAACTTCCCGAGCCCCTGGAAGCATGAAAATCACTTTAAACATGCTAATTTTAGCTCTAACACTGATGATCCACCTACAAATGTGAACTGACGTTCAAAAATAAAACATTTGAAAACGGACCATTTTCCACATTTCTGAAGCATGACGTAATGGGAGGGTGTTATCTCTTTTGTCGAAAATCAGCCGTTTTTGCTCGAACATTAAATGCCTCCAAATGGTATTTAATTAACTTCCCGGGGTGAAGAAACCCTTTTTGAGAACTCAGAGTGAGTAAATTGGCCATTTTCATGCACTTTTAACCATTCCATAAATCTTGTGTTTTGGGCCCCTGGAAGCATGAAAATCACTTTAAACATGCTAATTTTAGCTCTAACACTGATGATCCACCTACAAATGTGAACTGACGTTCAAAAATAAAACATTTGAAAACGGACCATTTTCCACATTTCTGAAGCATGACGTAATGGGGGGGTGTTATCTCTTTTGTCGAAAATCAGCCGTTTTTGCTCGAACATTAAATGCCTCCAAATGGTATTTAATTAACTTCCCGAGCCCCTGGAAGCATGAAAATCACTTTAAACATGCTAATTTTAGCTCTAACACTTATGATCCACCTACAAATGTGAACTGACGTTCAAAAATAAAACATTTGAAAACGGACCATTTTCCACATTTCTGAAGCATGACGTAATGGGGGGGTGTTATCTCTTTTGTCGAAAATCAGCCGTTTTTGCTCGAACATTAAATGCCTCCAAATGGTATTTAATTAACTTCCCGAGCCCCTGGAAGCATGAAAATCACTTTAAACATGCTAATTTTAGCTCTAACACTGATGATCCACCTACAAATGTGAACTGACGTTCAAAAATAAAACATTTGAAAACGGACCATTTTCCACATTTCTGAAGCATGACGTAATGGGGGGGTGTTATCTCTTTTGTCGAAAATCAGCCGTTTTTGCTCGAACATTAAATGCCTCCAAATGGTATTTAATTAACTTCCCGGGGTGAAGAAACCCTTTTTGAGAACTCAGAGTGAGTAAATTGGCCATTTTCATGCACTTTTAACCATTCCATAAATCTTGTGTTTTGGGCCCCTGGAAGCATGAAAATCACTTTAAACATGCTAATTTTAGCTCTAACACTGATGATCCACCTACAAATGTGAACTGACGTTCAAAAATAAAACATTTGAAAACGGACCATTTTCCACATTTCTGAAGCATGACGTAATGGGGGGGTGTTATCTCTTTTGTCGAAAATCAGCCGTTTTTGCTCGAACATTAAATGCCTCCAAATGGTATTTAATTAACTTCCCGAGCCCCTGGAAGCATGAAAATCACTTTAAACATGCTAATTTTAGCTCTAACACTGATGATCCACCTACAAATGTGAACTTACGTTCATAATAAAACATTTGAAAACGGACCATTTTCCACATTTCTGAAGCATGACGTAATGGGGGGGTGTTATCTCTTTTGTCGAAAATCAGCCGTTTTTGCTCGAACATTAAATGCCTCCAAATGGTATTTAATTAACTTCCCGGGGTGAAGAAACCCTTTTTGAGAACTCAGAGTGAGTAAATTGGCCATTTTCATGCACTTTTAACCATTCCATAAATCTTGTGTTTTGGGCCCCTGGAAGCATGAAAATCACTTTAAACATGCTAATTTTAGCTCTAACACTGATGATCCACCTACAAATGTGAACTGACATTCAAAAATAAACATTTGAAAACGGACCATTTTCCACATTTCTGAAGCATGACGTAATGGGGGGGTGTTATCTCTTTTGTCGAAAATCAGCCGTTTTTGCTCGAACATTAAATGCCTCCAAATGGTATTTATTTCACTTCCCGAGCCCCTGGAAGCATGAAAATCACTTTAAACATGCTAATTTTAGCTCTAACACTGATGATCCACCTACAAATGTGAACTGACGTTCAAAAATAAAACATTTGAAAACGGACCATTTTCCACATTTCTGAAGCATGACGTAATGGGGGGGTGTTATCTCTTTTGTCGAAAATCAGCCGTTTTTGCTCGAACATTAAATGCCTCCAAATGGTATTTAATTAACTTCCCGGGGTGAAGAAACTCTTTTTGAGAACTCAGAGTGAGTAAATTGGCCATTTTCATGCACTTTTAACCATTCCATTAATCTTGTGTTTTGGGCCCCTGGAAGCATGAAAATCACTTTAAACATGCTAATTTTAGCTCTAACACTGATGATCCACCTACAAATGTGAACTGACGTTCAAAAATAAAACATTTGAAAACGGACCATTTTCCACATTTCTGAAGCATGACGTAATGGGGGGGTGTTATCTCTTTTGTCGAAAATCAGCCGTTTTTGCTCGAACATTAAATGCCTCCAAATGGTATTTAATTAACTTCCCGAGCCCCTGGAAGCATGAAAATCACTTTAAACATGCTAATTTTAGCTCTAACACTTATGATCCACCTACAAATGTGAACTGACGTTCAAAAATAAAACATTTGAAAACGGACCATTTTCCACATTTCTGAAGCATGACGTAATGGGGGGGTGTTATCTCTTTTGTCGAAAATCAGCCGTTTTTGCTCGAACATTAAATGCCTCCAAATGGTATTTAATTAACTTCCCGAGCCCCTGGAAGCATGAAAATCACTTTAAACATGCTAATTTTAGCTCTAACACTGATGATCCACCTACAAATGTGAACTGACGTTCAAAAATAAAACATTTGAAAACGGACCATTTTCCACATTTCTGAAGCATGACGTAATGGGGGGGTGTTATCTCTTTTGTCGAAAATCAGCCGTTTTTGCTCGAACATTAAATGCCTCCAAATGGTATTTAATTAACTTCCCGGGGTGAAGAAACCCTTTTTGAGAACTCAGAGTGAGTAAATTGGCCATTTTCATGCACTTTTAACCATTCCATAAATCTTGTGTTTTGGGCCCCTGGAAGCATGAAAATCACTTTAAACATGCTAATTTTAGCTCTAACACTGATGATCCACCTACAAATGTGAACTGACGTTCAAAAATAAAACATTTGAAAACGGACCATTTTCCACATTTCTGAAGCATGACGTAATGGGGGGGTGTTATCTCTTTTGTCGAAAATCAGCCGTTTTTGCTCGAACATTAAATGCCTCCAAATGGTATTTAATTAACTTCCCGAGCCCCTGGAAGCATGAAAATCACTTTAAACATGCTAATTTTAGCTCTAACACTGATGATCCACCTACAAATGTGAACTTACGTTCATAATAAAACATTTGAAAACGGACCATTTTCCACATTTCTGAAGCATGACGTAATGGGGGGGTGTTATCTCTTTTGTCGAAAATCAGCCGTTTTTGCTCGAACATTAAATGCCTCCAAATGGTATTTAATTAACTTCCCGGGGTGAAGAAACCCTTTTTGAGAACTCAGAGTGAGTAAATTGGCCATTTTCATGCACTTTTAACCATTCCATAAATCTTGTGTTTTGGGCCCCTGGAAGCATGAAAATCACTTTAAACATGCTAATTTTAGCTCTAACACTGATGATCCACCTACAAATGTGAACTGACATTCAAAAATAAACATTTGAAAACGGACCATTTTCCACATTTCTGAAGCATGACGTAATGGGGGGGTGTTATCTCTTTTGTCGAAAATCAGCCGTTTTTGCTCGAACATTAAATGCCTCCAAATGGTATTTATTTCACTTCCCGAGCCCCTGGAAGCATGAAAATCACTTTAAACATGCTAATTTTAGCTCTAACACTGATGATCCACCTACAAATGTGAACTGACGTTCAAAAATAAAACATTTGAAAACGGACCATTTTCCACATTTCTGAAGCATGACGTAATGGGGGGGTGTTATCTCTTTTGTCGAAAATCAGCCGTTTTTGCTCGAACATTAAATGCCTCCAAATGGTATTTAATTAACTTCCCGGGGTGAAGAAACTCTTTTTGAGAACTCAGAGTGAGTAAATTGGCCATTTTCATGCACTTTTAACCATTCCATTAATCTTGTGTTTTGGGCCCCTGGAAGCATGAAAATCACTTTAAACATGCTAATTTTAGCTCTAACATTGATGATCCACCTACAAATGTGAACTGACGTTCAAAAATAAAACATTTGAAAACGGACCATTTTCCACATTTCTGAAGCATGACGTAATGGGGGGGTGTTATCTCTTTTGTCGAAAATCAGCCGTTTTTGCTCGAACATTAAATGCCTCCAAATGGTATTTAATTAACTTCCCGGGGTGAAGAAACCCTTTTTGAGAACTCAGAGTGAGTAAATTGGCCATTTTCATGCACTTTTAACCATTCCATAAATCTTGTGTTTTGGGCCCCTGGAAGCATGAAAATCACTTTAAACATGCTAATTTTAGCTCTAACACTGATGATCCACCTACAAATGTGAACTGACGTTCAAAAATAAAACATTTGAAAACGGACCATTTTCCACATTTCTGAAGCATGACGTAATGGGGGGGTGTTATCTCTTTTGTCGAAAATCAGCCGTTTTTGCTCGAACATTAAATGCCTCCAAATGGTATTTATTTCACTTCCCGGGGTGAAGAAACCCTTTTTGAGAACTCAGAGTGAGTAAATTGGCCATTTTCATGCACTTTTAACCATTCCATTAATCTTGTGTTTTGGGCCCCTGGAAGCATGAAAATCACTTTAAACATGCTAATTTTAGCTCTAACACTGATGATCCACCTACAAATGTGAACTGACGTTCAAAAATAAAACATTTGAAAACGGACCATTTTCCACATTTCTGAAGCATGACGTAATGGGGGGGTGTTATCTCTTTTGTCGAAAATCAGCCGTTTTTGCTCGAACATTAAATGCCTCCAAATGGTATTTAATTAACTTCCCGGGGTGAAGAAACTCTTTTTGAGAACTCAGAGTGAGTAAATTGGCCATTTTCATGCACTTTTAACCATTCCATTAATCTTGTGTTTTGGGCCCCTGGAAGCATGAAAATCACTTTAAACATGCTAATTTTAGCTCTAACACTGATGATCCACCTACAAATGTGAACTGACGTTCAAAAATAAAACATTTGAAAACGGACAATTTTCCACATTTCTGAAGCATGACGTAATGGGGGGGTGTTATCTCTTTTGTCGAAAATCAGCCGTTTTTGCTCGAACATTAAATGCCTCCAAATGGTATTTAATTAACTTACCGGGGTGAAGAAACCCTTTTTGAGAACTCAGAGTGAGTAAATTGGCCATTTTCATGCACTTTTAACCATTCCATAAATCTTGTGTTTTGGGCCCCTGGAAGCATGAAAATCACTTTAAACATGCTAATTTTAGCTCTAACACTGATGATCCACCTACAAATGTGAACTGACGTTCAAAAATAAAACATTTGAAAACGGACCATTTTCCACATTTCTGAAGCATGACGTAATGGGGGGGTGTTATCTCTTTTGTCGAAAATCAGCCGTTTTTGCTCGAACATTAAATGCCTCCAAATGGTATTTATTTCACTTCCCGGGGTGAAGAAACCCTTTTTGAGAACTCAGAGTGAGTAAATTGGCCATTTTCATGCACTTTTAACCATTCCATTAATCTTGTGTTTTGGGCCCCTGGAAGCATGAAAATCACTTTAAACATGCTAATTTTAGCTCTAACACTGATGATCCACCTACAAATGTGAACTGACGTTCAAAAATAAAACATTTGAAAACGGACCATTTTCCACATTTCTGAAGCATGACGTAATGGGGGGGTATTATCTCTTTTGTCGAAAATCAGCCGTTTTTGCTCGAACATTAAATGCCTCCAAATGGTATTTAATTAACTTCCCGGGGTGAAGAAACCCTTTTTGAGAACTCAGAGTGAGTAAATTGGCCATTTTCATGCACTTTTAACCATTCCATAAATCTTGTGTTTTGGGCCCCTGGAAGCATGAAAATCACTTTAAACATGCTAATTTTAGCTCTAACACTGATGATCCACCTACAAATGTGAACTGACGTTCAAAAATAAAACATTTGAAAACGGACCATTTTCCACATTTCTGAAGCATGACGTAATGGGGGGGTGTTATCTCTTTTGTCGAAAATCAGCCGTTTTTGCTCGAACATTAAATGCCTCCAAATGGTATTTAATTAACTTCCCGAGCCCCTGGAAGCATGAAAATCACTTTAAACATGCTAATTTTAGCTCTAACACTGATGATCCACCTACAAATGTGAACTGACGTTCAAAAATAAAACATTTGAAAACGGACCATTTTCCACATTTCTGAAGCATGACGTAATGGGGGGGTGTTATCTCTTTTGTCGAAAATCAGCCGTTTTTGCTCGAACATTAAATGCCTCCAAATGGTATTTATTTCACTTCCCGAGCCCCTGGAAGCATGAAAATCACTTTAAACATGCTAATTTTAGCTCTAACACTGATGATCCACCTACAAATGTGAACTGACGTTCAAAAATAAAACATTTGAAAACGGACCATTTTCCACATTTCTGAAGCATGACGTAATGGGGGGGTGTTATCTCTTTTGTCGAAAATCAGCCGTTTTTGCTCGAACATTAAATGCCTCCAAATGGTATTTAATTAACTTCCCGAGCCCCTGGAAGCATGAAAATCACTTTAAACATGCTAATTTTAGCTCTAACACTGATGATCCACCTACAAATGTGAACTGACGTTCAAAAATAAAACATTTGAAAACGGACCATTTTCCACATTTCTGAAGCATGACGTAATGGGGGGGTGTTATCTCTTTTGTCGAAAATCAGCCGTTTTTGCTCGAACATTAAATGCCTCCAAATGGTATTTAATTAACTTCCCGAGCCCCTGGAAGCATGAAAATCACTTTAAACATGCTAATTTTAGCTCTAACACTGATGATCCACCTACAAATGTGAACTGACGTTCAAAAATAAAACATTTGAAAACGGACCATTTTCCACATTTCTGAAGCATGACGTAATGGGGGGGTGTTATCTCTTTTGTCGAAAATCAGCCTTTTTTGCTCCAACATTAAATGCCTCCAAATGGTATTTATTTCACTTCCCGGGGTGAAGAAACCCTTTTTGAGAACTCAGAGTGAGTAAATTGGCCATTTTCATGCACTTTTAACCATTCCATAAATCTTGTGTTTTGGGCCCCTGGAAGCATGAAAATCACTTTAAACATGCTAATTTTAGCTCTAACACTGATGATCCACCTACAAATGTGAACTGACGTTCAAAAATAAAACATTTGAAAACGGACCATTTTCCACATTTCTGAAGCATGACGTAATGGGGGGGTGTTATCTCTTTTGTCGAAAATCAGCCGTTTTTGCTCGAACATTAAATGCCTCCAAATGGTATTTAATTAACTTCCCGAGCCCCTGGAAGCATGAAAATCACTTTAAACATGCTAATTTTAGCTCTAACACTGATGATCCACCTACAAATGTGAACTGACGTTCAAAAATAAAACATTTGAAAACGGACCATTTTCCACATTTCTGAAGCATGACGTAATGGGGGGGTGTTATCTCTTTTGTCGAAAATCAGCCGTTTTTGCTCGAACATTAAATGCCTCCAAATGGTATTTAATTAACTTCCCGGGGTGAAGAAACCCTTTTTGAGAACTGAGAGTGAGTAAATTGGCCATTTTCATGCACTTTTAACCATTCCATAAATCTTGTGTTTTGGGCCCCTGGAAGCATGAAAATCACTTTAAACATGCTAATTTTAGCTCTAACACTGATGATCCACCTACAAATGTGAACTGACGTTCAAAAATAAAACATTTGAAAACGGACCATTTTCCACATTTCTGAAGCATGACGTAATGGGGGGGGTGTTATCTCTTTTGTCGAAAATCAGCCGTTTTTGCTCGAACATTAAATGCCTCCAAATGGTATTTAATTAACTTCCCGAGCCCCTGGAAGCATGAAAATCACTTTAAACATGCTAATTTTAGCTCTAACACTGATGATCCACCTACAAATGTGAACTGACGTTCAAAAATAAAACATTTGAAAACGGACCATTTTCCACATTTCTGAAGCATGACGTAATGGGGGGGTGTTATCTCTTTTGTCGAAAATCAGCCGTTTTTGCTCGAACATTAAATGCCTCCAAATGGTATTTATTTCACTTCCCGAGCCCCTGGAAGCATGAAAATCACTTTAAACATGCTAATTTTAGCTCTAACACTGATGATCCACCTACAACTGTGAACTGACGTTCAAAAATAAAACATTTGAAAACGGACCATTTTCCACATTTCTGAAGCATGACGTAATGGGGGGGGTCTTATCTCTTTTGTCGAAAATCTGCCGTTTTTGCTCGAACATTAAATGCCTCCAAATGGTATTTAATTAACTTCCCGAGCCCCTGGAAGCATGAAAATCACTTTAAACATGCTAATTTTAGCTCTAACACTGATGATCCACCTACAAATGTGAACTGACGTTCAAAAATAAAACATTTGAAAACGGACCATTTTCCACATTTCTGAAGCATGACGTAATGGGGGGGTGTTATCTCTTTTGTCGAAAATCAGCCGTTTTTGCTCGAACATTAAATGCCTCCAAATGGTATTTATTTCACTTCCCGGGGTGAAGAAACCCTTTTTGAGAACTCAGAGTGAGTAAATTGGCCATTTTCATGCACTTTTAACCATTCCATAAATCTTGTGTTTTGGGCCCCTGGAAGCATGAAAATCACTTTAAACATGCTAATTTTAGCTCTAACACTGATGATCCACCTACAAATGTGAACTGACGTTCAAAAATAAAACATTTGAAAACGGACCATTTTCCACATTTCTGAAGCATGACGTAATGGGGGGGTGTTATCTCTTTTGTCGAAAATCAGCCGTTTTTGCTCGAACATTAAATGCCTCCAAATGGTATTTAATTAACTTCCCGAGCCCCTGGAAGCATGAAGATCACTTTAAACATGCTAATTTTAGCTCTAACACTGATGATCCACCTACAAATGTGAACTGACGTTCAAAAATAAAACATTTGAAAACGGACCATTTTCCACATTTCTGAAGCATGACGTAATGGGGGGGGTGTTATCTCTTTTGTCGAAAATCAGCCGTTTTTGCTCGAACATTAAATGCCTCCAAATGGTATTTAATTAACTTCCCGGGGTGAAGAAACCCTTTTTGAGAACTCAGAGTGAGTAAATTGGCCATTTTCATGCACTTTTAACCATTCCATAAATCTTGTGTTTTGGGCCCCTGGAAGCATGAAAATCACTTTAAACATGCTAATTTTAGCTCTAACACTGATGATCCACCTACAAATGTGAACTGACGTTCAAAAATAAAACATTTGAAAACGGACCATTTTCCACATTTCTGAAGCATGACGTAATGGGGGGGTGTTATCTCTTTTGTCGAAAATCAGCCGTTTTTGCTCGAACATTAAATGCCTCCAAATGGTATTTATTTCACTTCCCGAGCCCCTGGAAGCATGAAAATCACTTTAAACATGCTAATTTTAGCTCTAATACTGATGATCCACCTACAAATGTGAACTGACGTTCAAAAATAAAACATTTGAAAACGGACCATTTTCCACATTTCTGAAGCATGACGTAATGGGGGGGGTGTTATCTCTTTTGTCGAAAATCAGCCATTTTTGCTCGAACATTAAATGCCTCCAAATGGTATTTAATTAACTTCCCGAGCCCCTGGAAGCATGAAAATCACTTTAAACATGCTAATTTTAGCTCTAACACTGATGATCCACCTACAAATGTGAACTGACGTTCAAAAATAAAACATTTGAAAACGGACCATTTTCCACATTTCTGAAGCATGACGTAATGGGGGGGGTGTTATCTCTTTTGTCGAAAATCAGCCGTTTTTGCTCGAACATTAAATGCCTCCAAATGGTATTTAATTAACTTCCCGAGCCCCTGGAAGCATGAAAATCACTTTAAACATGCTAATTTTAGCTCTAACACTGATGATCCACCTACAAATGTGAACTGACGTTCAAAAATAAAACATTTGAAAACGGACCATTTTCCACATTTCTGAAGCATGACGTAATGGGGGGGTGTTATCTCTTTTGTCGAAAATCAGCCTTTTTTGCTCCAACATTAAATGCCTCCAAATGGTATTTATTTCACTTCCCGGGGTGAAGAAACCCTTTTTGAGAACTCAGAGTGAGTAAATTGGCCATTTTCATGCACTTTTAACCATTCCATAAATCTTGTGTTTTGGGCCCCTGGAAGCATGAAAATCACTTTAAACATGCTAATTTTAGCTCTAACACTGATGATCCACCTACAAATGTGAACTGACGTTCAAAAATAAAACATTTGAAAACGGACCATTTTCCACATTTCTGAAGCATGACGTAATGGGGGGGTGTTATCTCTTTTGTCGAAAATCAGCCGTTTTTGCTCGAACATTAAATGCCTCCAAATGGTATTTAATTAACTTCCCGAGCCCCTGGAAGCATGAAAATCACTTTAAACATGCTAATTTTAGCTCTAACACTGATGATCCACCTACAAATGTGAACTGACGTTCAAAAATAAAACATTTGAAAACGGACCATTTTCCACATTTCTGAAGCATGACGTAATGGGGGGGTGTTATCTCTTTTGTCGAAAATCAGCCGTTTTTGCTCGAACATTAAATGCCTCCAAATGGTATTTAATTAACTTCCCGGGGTGAAGAAACCCTTTTTGAGAACTGAGAGTGAGTAAATTGGCCATTTTCATGCACTTTTAACCATTCCATAAATCTTGTGTTTTGGGCCCCTGGAAGCATGAAAATCACTTTAAACATGCTAATTTTAGCTCTAACACTGATGATCCACCTACAAATGTGAACTGACGTTCAAAAATAAAACATTTGAAAACGGACCATTTTCCACATTTCTGAAGCATGACGTAATGGGGGGGGTGTTATCTCTTTTGTCGAAAATCAGCCGTTTTTGCTCGAACATTAAATGCCTCCAAATGGTATTTAATTAACTTCCCGAGCCCCTGGAAGCATGAAAATCACTTTAAACATGCTAATTTTAGCTCTAACACTGATGATCCACCTACAAATGTGAACTGACGTTCAAAAATAAAACATTTGAAAACGGACCATTTTCCACATTTCTGAAGCATGACGTAATGGGGGGGTGTTATCTCTTTTGTCGAAAATCAGCCGTTTTTGCTCGAACATTAAATGCCTCCAAATGGTATTTATTTCACTTCCCGAGCCCCTGGAAGCATGAAAATCACTTTAAACATGCTAATTTTAGCTCTAACACTGATGATCCACCTACAACTGTGAACTGACGTTCAAAAATAAAACATTTGAAAACGGACCATTTTCCACATTTCTGAAGCATGACGTAATGGGGGGGGTCTTATCTCTTTTGTCGAAAATCTGCCGTTTTTGCTCGAACATTAAATGCCTCCAAATGGTATTTAATTAACTTCCCGAGCCCCTGGAAGCATGAAAATCACTTTAAACATGCTAATTTTAGCTCTAACACTGATGATCCACCTACAAATGTGAACTGACGTTCAAAAATAAAACATTTGAAAACGGACCATTTTCCACATTTCTGAAGCATGACGTAATGGGGGGGTGTTATCTCTTTTGTCGAAAATCAGCCGTTTTTGCTCGAACATTAAATGCCTCCAAATGGTATTTATTTCACTTCCCGGGGTGAAGAAACCCTTTTTGAGAACTCAGAGTGAGTAAATTGGCCATTTTCATGCACTTTTAACCATTCCATAAATCTTGTGTTTTGGGCCCCTGGAAGCATGAAAATCACTTTAAACATGCTAATTTTAGCTCTAACACTGATGATCCACCTACAAATGTGAACTGACGTTCAAAAATAAAACATTTGAAAACGGACCATTTTCCACATTTCTGAAGCATGACGTAATGGGGGGGTGTTATCTCTTTTGTCGAAAATCAGCCGTTTTTGCTCGAACATTAAATGCCTCCAAATGGTATTTAATTAACTTCCCGAGCCCCTGGAAGCATGAAGATCACTTTAAACATGCTAATTTTAGCTCTAACACTGATGATCCACCTACAAATGTGAACTGACGTTCAAAAATAAAACATTTGAAAACGGACCATTTTCCACATTTCTGAAGCATGACGTAATGGGGGGGTGTTATCTCTTTTGTCGAAAATCAGCCGTTTTTGCTCGAACATTAAATGCCTCCAAATGGTATTTAATTAACTTCCCGGGGTGAAGAAACCCTTTTTGAGAACTCAGAGTGAGTAAATTGGCCATTTTCATGCACTTTTAACCATTCCATAAATCTTGTGTTTTGGGCCCCTGGAAGCATGAAAATCACTTTAAACATGCTAATTTTAGCTCTAACACTGATGATCCACCTACAAATGTGAACTGACGTTCAAAAATAAAACATTTGAAAACGGACCATTTTCCACATTTCTGAAGCATGACGTAATGGGGGGGTGTTATCTCTTTTGTCGAAAATCAGCCGTTTTTGCTCGAACATTAAATGCCTCCAAATGGTATTTATTTCACTTCCCGAGCCCCTGGAAGCATGAAAATCACTTTAAACATGCTAATTTTAGCTCTAATACTGATGATCCACCTACAAATGTGAACTGACGTTCAAAAATAAAACATTTGAAAACGGACCATTTTCCACATTTCTGAAGCATGACGTAATGGGGGGGTGTTATCTCTTTTGTCGAAAATCAGTCGTTTTTGCTCGAACATTAAATGCCTCCAAATGGTATTTAATTAACTTCCCGGGGTGAAGAAACCCTTTTTGAGAACTCAGAGTGAGTAAATTGGCCATTTTCATGCACTTTTAACCATTCCATAAATCTTGTGTTTTGGGCCCCTGGAAGCATGAAAATCACTTTAAACATGCTAATTTTAGCTCTAACACTGATGATCCACCTACAAATGTGAACTGACGTTCAAAAATAAAACATTTGAAAACTGACCATTTTCCACATTTCTGAAGCATGACGTAATGGGGGGGTGTTATCTCTTTTGTCGAAAATCAGCCGTTTTTGCTCGAACATTAAATGCCTCCAAATGGTATTTATTTCACTTCCCGGGGTGAGGAAACCCTTTTTGAGAACTCAGAGTGAGTAAATTGGCCATTTTCATGCACTTTTAACCATTTCATTAATCTTGTGTTTTGGGCCCCTGGAAGCATGAAAATCACTTTAAACATGCTAATTTTAGTTCTAACACTGATGATCCACCTACAAATGTGAACTGACGTTCAAAAATAAAACATTTGAAAACGGACCATTTTCCACATTTCTGAAGCATGACGTAATGGGGCGGTGTTATCTCTTTTGTCGAAAATCAGCCGTTTTTGCTCGAACATTAAATGCCTCCATATGGTATTTAATTAACTTCCCGGGTTGAAGAAATCCTTTTTGAGAACTCAGAGTGAGTAAATTGGCCATTTTCATGCACTTTTAACCATTCCATAAATCTTGTGTTTTGGGCCCCTGGAAGCATGAAAATCACTTTAAACATGCTAATTTTAGCTCTAACACTGATGATCCACCTACAAATGTGAACTGACGTTCAAAAATAAAACATTTGAAAACGGACCATTTTCCACATTTCTGAAGCATGACGTAATGGGGGGGTGTTATCTCTTTTGTCGAAAATCAGCCGTTTTTGCTCGAACATTAAATGCCTCCAAATGGTATTTAATTAACTTCCCGAGCCCCTGGAAGCATGAAAATCACTTTAAACATGCTAATTTTAGCTCTAACACTGATGATCCACCTACAAATGTGAACTGACGTTCAAAAATAAAACATTTGAAAACGAACCATTTTCTACATTTCTGAAGCATGACGTAATGGGGGGGTGTTATCTCTTTTGTCGAAAATCAGCCGTTTTTGCTCGAACATTAAATGCCTCCAAATGGTATTTAATTAACTTCCCGAAACCCTGGAAGCATGAAAATCACTTTAAACATGCTAATTTTAGCTCTAACACTGATGATCCACCTACAAATGTGAACTGACGTTCAAAAATAAAACATTTGAAAACGGACCATTTTCCACATTTCTGAAGCATGACGTAATGGGGGGGTGTTATCTCTTTTGTCGAAAATCAGCCGTTTTTGCTCGAACATTAAATGCCTCCAAATGGTATTTAATTAACTTCCCGAGCCCCTGGAAGCATGAAAATCACTTTAAACATGCTAATTTTAGCTCTAACACTGATGATCCACCTATAAATGTGAACTGACGTTCAAAAATAAAACATTTGAAAACGGACCCTTTTCCACATTTCTGAAGCATGACGTAATGGGGGGGTGTTATCTCTTTTGTCGAAAATCAGCCGTTTTTGCTCGAACATTAAATGCCTCCAAATGGTATTTAATTAACTTCCCGGGGTGAAGAAACCCTTTTTGAGAACTCAGAGTGAGTAAATTGGCCATTTTCATGCACTTTTAACCATTCCATAAATCTTGTGTTTTGGGCCCCTGGAAGCATGAAAATCACTTTAAACATGCTAATTTTAGCTCTAACACTGATGATCCACCTACAAATGTGAACTGACGTTCAAAAATAAAACATTTGAAAACGGACCATTTTCCACATTTCTGAAGCATGACGTAATGGGGGGGTGTTATCTCTTTTGTTGAAAATCAGCCGTTTTTGCTCGAACATTAAATGCCTCCAAATGGTATTTAATTAACTTCCCGAGCCCCTGGAAGCATGAAAATCACTTTAAACATGCTAATTTTAGCTCTAACACTGATGATCCACCTACAAATGTGAACTGACGTTCAAAAATAAAACATTTGAAAACGGACCATTTTCCACATTTCTGAAGCATGACGTAATGGGGGGGTGTTATCTCTTTTGTCGAAAATCAGCCGTTTTTGCTCGAACATT
Source organism: Lissotriton vulgaris (assembly GCF_964263255.1). NCBI lineage: Eukaryota > Metazoa > Chordata > Amphibia > Caudata > Salamandridae > Lissotriton > Lissotriton vulgaris. The sequence continues at coordinate 219,988 of NW_028242603.1, forward strand.
AAATGCCTCCAAATGGTATTTAATTAACTTCCCGGGGTGAAGAAACCCTTTTTGAGAACTCAGAGTGAGTAAATTGGCCATTTTCATGCACTTTTAACCATTCCATAAATCTTGTGTTTTGGGCCCCTGGAAGCATGAAAATCACTTTAAACCTGCTAATTTTAGCTCTAACACTGATGATCCACCTACAAATGTGAACTGACGTTCAAAAATAAAACATTTGAAAACGGACCATTTTCCACATTCCTGAAGCATGACGTAATGGGGGGGGTGTTATCTCTTTTGTCGAAAATCAGCCGTTTTTGCTCGAACATTAAATGCCTCCAAATGGTATTTAATTAACTTCCCGAGCCCCTGGAAGCATGAAAATCACTTTAAACATGCTAATTTTAGCTCTAACACTGATGATCCACCTACAAATGTGAACTGACGTTCAAAAATAAAACATTTGAAAACGGACCATTTTCCACATTTCTGAAGCATGACGTAATGGGGGGGTGTTATCTCTTTTGTCGAAAATCAGCCGTTTTTGCTCGAACATTAAATGCCTCCAAATGGTATTTAATTAACTTCCCGAGCCCCTGGAAGCATGAAAATCACTTTAAACATGCTAATTTTAGCTCTAACACTGATGATCCACCTTCAAATGTGAACTGACGTTCAAAAATAAAACATTTGAAAACGGACCATTTTCCACATTTCTAAAGCATGACGTAATGGGGGGGTGTTATCTCTTTTGTCGAAAATCAGACGTTTTTGCTCGAACATTAAATGCCTCCAAATGGTATTTAATTAACTTCCCGGGGTGAAGAAACCCTTTTTGAGAACTCAGAGTGAGTAAATTGGCCATTTTCATGCACTTTTAACCAATCCATAAATCTTGTGTTTTGGGCCCCTGGAAGCATGAAAATCACTTTAAACATGCTAATTTTAGCTCTAACACTGATGATCCACCTACAAATGTGAACTGACGTTCAAAAATAAAACATTTGAAAACGGACCATTTTCCACATTTCTGAAGCATGACGTAATGGGGGGTGTTATCTCTTTTGTCGAAAATCAGCCGTTTTTGCTCGAACATTAAATGCCTCCAAATGGTATTTAATTAACTTCCCGGGGTGAAGAAACCCTTTTTGAGAACTCAGAGTGAGTAAATTGGCCATTTTCATGCACTTTTAACCATTCCATAAATCTTGTGTTTTGGGCCCCTGGAAGCATGAAAATCACTTTAAACATGCTAATTTTAGCTCTAACACTGATGATCCACCTACAAATGTGAACTGACGTTCAAAAATAAAACATTTGAAAACGGACCATTTTCCACATTTCTGAAGCATGACGTAATGGGGGGGTGTTATCTCTTTTGTCGAAAATCAGCCGTTTTTGCTCGAACATTAAATGCCTCCAAATGGTATTTAATTAACTTCCCGAGGTGAAGAAACCCTTTTTGAGAACTCAGAGTGAGTAAATTGGCCATTTTCATGCACTTTTAACCATTCCATAAATCTTGTGTTTTGGGCCCCTGGAAGCATGAAAATCACTTTAAACATGCTAATTTTAGCTCTAACACTGATGATCCACCTACAAATGTGAACTGACGTTCAAAAATAAAACATTTGAAAACGGACCATTTTCCACATTTCTGAAGCATGACGTAATGGGGGGGTGTTATCTCTTTTGTCGAAAATCAGCCGTTTTTGCTCGAACATTAAATGCCTCCAAATGGTATTTAATTAACTTCCCGAGCCCCTGGAAGCATGAAAATCACTTTAAACATGCTAATTTTAGCTCTAACACTGATGATCCACCTACAAATGTGAACTGACGTTCAAAAATAAAACATTTGAAAACGGACCATTTTCCACATTTCTGAAGCATGACGTAATGGGGGGGTGTTATCTCTTTTGTCGAAAATCAGCCGTTTTTGCTCGAACATTAAATGCCTCCAAATGGTATTTAATTAACTTCCCGGGGTGAAGAAACCCTTTTTGAGAACTCAGAGTGAGTAAATTGGCCATTTTCATGCACTTTTAACCATTCCATAAATCTTGTGTTTTGGGCCCCTGGAAGCATGAAAATCACTTTAAACATGCTAATTTTAGCTCTAACACTGATGATCCACCTACAAATGTGAACTGACGTTCAAAAATAAAACATTTGAAAACGGACCATTTTCCACATTTCTGAAGCATGACGTAATGGAGGGGTGTTATCTCTTTTGTCGAAAATCAGCCGTTTTTGCTCGAACATTAAATGCCTCCAAATGGTATTTAATTAACTTCCCGAGCCCCTGGAAGCATGAAAATCACTTTAAACATGCTAATTTTAGCTCTAACACTGATGATCCACCTACAAATGTGAACTGACGTTCAAAAATAAAACATTTGAAAACGGACCATTTTCCACATTTCTGAAGCATGACGTAATGGGGGGGTGTTATCTCTTTTGTCGAAAATCAGCCGTTTTTGCTCGAACATTAAATGCCTCCAAATGGTATTTAATTAACTTCCCGAGCCCCTGGAAGCATGAAAATCACTTTAAACATGCTAATTTTAGCTCTAACACTGATGATCCACCTACAAATGTGAACTGACGTTCAAAAATAAAACATTTGAAAACGGACCATTTTCCACATTTCTGAAGCATGACGTAATGGGGGGGTGTTATCTCTTTTGTCGAAAATCAGACGTTTTTGCTCGAACATTAAATGCCTCCAAATGGTATTTAATTAACTTCCCGGGGTGAAGAAACCCTTTT